>NC_056740.1:409517546-409555046 GCF_019279795.1 Protopterus annectens | reverse complement strand
CTGTAATAGGACATTTTACTTGTGCCCTGTAATAGGACATTTTACTTCTGCCCTGTAATATGACATTTTACTTATGCCCTGTAATAGGACATTTTACTTATGCCCTGTAATAGGACATTTTACTTGTGCCCTGTAATAGGACATTTTACTTATGCCCTGTAATAGGACATTTTACTTATGCTCTGTAACAGGACATTTTACTTATGCCCTGTAATAGGATATTTTACTTATGCCCTGTAATAGGGCATTTTACTTATGCCCTGTAATAGGGCATTTTACTTATGCCCTGTAATAGGATATTTTACTTATGCCCTGTAATAGGGCATTTTACTTATGCCCTGTAATAGGACATTTTACTTATGCCCTGTAATAGGACATTTTACTTATGCCATGTAATAGGACATTTTACTTATGCCCTGTAATAGGACATTTTACTTGTGCCCTGTAATAGGACATTTTACTTGTGCCCTGTAATAGGACATTTTACTTATGCCCTGTAATAGGACATTTTACTTGTGCCCTGTAATAGGACATTTTACTTGTGCCCTGTAATATGACATTTTACTTATGCCCTGTAATAGGGCATTTTACTTATGCGCTGTAATAGGACATTTTACTTATGCCCTGTAATAGGACATTTTACTTATGCCCTGTAATAGGACATTTTACTTATGCCCTGTAATAGGACATTTTACTTATGCCCTGTAAAAGGACATTTTACTTATGCCCTGTAAAAGGACATTTTACTTATGCCCTGTAATAGGACATTTTACTTATGCCCTGTAATAGGACATTTTACTTATGCCCTGTAATAGGACATTTTACTTATGCCCTGTAATAGGACATTTTACTTATACCTTGGAATAGGACATTTTACTTATGCCCTGTAATAGGACATTTTACTTATGCCCTGTAACAGGACATTTTACTTATGCCCTGTAATAGGACATTTTACTTGTGCCCTGTAATAGGACATTTTACTTATGCCCTGTAATAGGACATTTTACTTATGCCCTGTAATAGGGCATTTTACTTATGCCCTGTAATAGGACATTTTACTTATACCTTGTAACAGGACATTTTACTTGTGGCCTGTAATAGGACATTTTACTTATGCCCTGTAATAGGACATTTTACTTGTGCCCTGTAATAGGACATTTTAGTTATGCCCTGTAATAGGACATTTTACTTATGCCCTGTAATAGGACATTTGACTTATGCCCTGTAATAGGACATTTTACTTATGCCCTGTAATAGGACATTTTACTTATGCCCTGTAATAGGACATTTTACTTATACCTTGTAATAGGACATTTTACTTATGCCCTGTAATATGACATTTTACTTATGCCCTGTAATATGACATTTTACTTATGCCCTGTAATAGGACATTTTACTTATACCCTGTAATATGACATTTTACTTATACCCTGTAATAGGACATTTTACTTATGCCCTGTAACGGGACATTTTACTTATGCCCTGTAATAGGACATTTTACTTATACCCTGTAATAGGACATTTTACTTATGCCCTGTAATAGGACATTTTACTTATGCCCTGTAATAGGACATTTTACTTATGCCCTGTAATAAGACATTTTACTTATGCCCTGTAATAGGACATTTTACTTATGCCCTGTAATAGGACATTTTACTTATGCCCTGTAATATGACATTTTACTTATGCCCTGTAATAGGACATTTTACTTATGCCCTGTAATAGGACATTTTACTTATGCCTTGTAATAGGACATTTTACTTATACCCTGTAATAGGACATTTTACTTATGCCCTGTAACAGGACATTTTACTTATGCCCTGTAATAGGATATTTTACTTATGCCCTGTAATAGGACATTTTACTTATGCCCTGTAATAGGACATTTTACTTATGCCCTGTAATAGGACATTTTACTTATGCCCTGTAATATGACATTTTACTTATGCCCTGTAACAGGACATTTTACTTATGCCCTGTAATAGGACATTTTACTTATGCCCTGTAATAGGTCATTTTACTTGTGCCCTGTAATAGGACATTTTACTTATGCCCTGTAAAAGGACATTTTACTTATGCCCTGTAATAGGACAGTTTACTTATACCTTGTAATAGGACATTTTACTTATGCCCTGTAATAGGATATTTTACTTATGCCCTGTAATAGGACATTTTACTTATACCCTGTAATAGGACATTTTACTTATGCCCTGTAATAGGACATTTTACTTATGCCCTGTAATAGGACATTTTACTTATGCCATGTAATAGGACATTTTACTTATGCGCTGTAATAGGACATTTTACTTATGCCCTGTAATGGGACATTTTACTCATGCCCTGTAATAGGACATTTTATTTATGCGCTGTAATAGGACATTTTACTTGTGCCCTGTAATAGGACATTTTACTTATGCCCTGTAAAAGGACATTTTACTTATGCCCTGTAATATGACATTTTACTTATGCCCTGTAATAGGACATTTTACTTATGCCCTGTAATAGGACATTTTACTTATGCCCTGTAATAGGACATTTTACTTATGCCCTGTAATAGGACATTTTACTTATGCCCTGTAATAGGACATTTTACTTATGCCCTGTAAAAGGACATTTTACTTATGCCCTGTAATAGGACATTTTACTTATGCCCTGTAATAGGACATTTTACTTATGCCCTGTAATAGGACATTTTACTTATGCCCTGTTACAGGACATTTTACTTATGCTCTGTAACAGGACATTTTGCTTATGCCCTGTAATAGGACATTTTACTTATGCCCTGTAATAGGACATTTTACTTACGCCCTGTAATAGGACATTTTACTTCTGCCCTGTAATATGACATTTTACTTATGCCCTGTAATAGGGCATTTTACTTATGCTCTGTAACAGGACATTTTACTTATGCCCTGTAACAGGACATTTTACTTATGCCCTGTAACAGGACATTTTACTTGTGCCCTGTAATAGGACATTTTACTTGTGCCCTGTAATAGGACATTTTACTTCTGCCCTGTAATAGGACATTTTACTTATGCTCTGTAACAGGACATTTTACTTATGCCCTGTAATAGGACATTTTACTTATGCCCTGTAATAGGACATTTTACTTGTGCCCTGTAATAGGACATTTTACTTCTGCCCTGTAATAGGACATTTTACTTATGCTCTGTAACAGGACATTTTACTTATGCCCTGTAACAGGACATTTTACTTATGCCCTGTAACAGGACATTTTACTTATGCCCTGTAATAGGACATTTTACTTATGCCCTGTAATAGGACATTTTACTTATGCCCTGTAACAAGACATTTTACTTATGCCCTGTAATGGGACATTTTACTTATGCCCTGTAATAGGACATTTTACTTATGCACTGTAATAGGACATTTTACTTATGCCCTGTAATAGGACATTTTACTTACGCCCTGTAATAGGACATTTTACTTCTGCCCTGTAATATGACATTTTTCTTATGCCCTGTAATAGGGCATTTTACTTATGCTCTGTAACAGGACATTTTACTTATGCCCTGTAACAGGACATTTTACTTATGCCCTGTAACAGGACATTTTACTTATGCCCTGTAATAGGACATTTTACTTATGCCCTGTAATAGGACATTTTACTTATGCCCTGTAACAGGACATTTTACTTATGCCCTGTAATGGGACATTTTACTCATGCCCTGTAATAGGACATTTTACTTATGCACTGTAATAGGACATTTTACTTATGCCCTGTAATAGGACATTTTACTTACGCCCTGTAATAGGTCATTTTACCTATGCCCTGTAATAGGACATTTTACTTATGCCCTGCATTCTTTTAGTGAGGAACCTTTGTGGACATTTCAGTTGTTGGATATGCCTGGTTCGGTACATACCAAAGGCGACATTGTACTCAATGATATGTCTGATGAATGCTGAATATAGTGGAACAATGACTTCCTTGGACTTAGATGCCAAACCTTTGTTTATAAGTTATGCAACATAGAATGATTTCCTCACTGCTGTAGACATGATGGTCAAACTCTAGATTACTATCTGTGTGTGTTCCCAAGTCCCTGACTATTATCAACATAATAATTACCAGTGATGGATGACTTCCCAAAAGATACTACTATGCATTTCTTTAGTTTTAGTCCATGGCTCTGACACCAGTTGTTTGTCTGTGTCAGCCCTTCCTGTGTGGGATTCAATGACACCTCCTAATTTGCAATCATCTGCAATTTTAGTCAGCCAGAGACCATTGACATTGGCCTTGACTTCAGAGAAGTAGGTCCCAAAAAGGAACGGTCCAAGGACCAATCTCTGAGGGCTGCCACTTGTGACTAGCCTCTTTGTAGAGGTGGGTTCCTCAATACTAACTTCCTGGGCCCTGTCTGTGAGCCAGTTGGCTATCCACTGAGTAACATAAGGGTTTGTACCTAACCTCTTGAGTTTTACAACAATACCTGAGTGGGATATCATGTCAAATGCCTTCGCCAGGTCAAGGTAGGCAGTGTGAACCACGTTGCCCGCATCCACTGCTTTGATGAGCTTCTGAAAGAAGTCCACCAGGCTGAGTAGGCATGACCTGCCCTTGACGAAACCAGATTGGGTTGGCTCTGGTTTCTGGGGGTTTGCAATATCATTACTGATCATGTCCATGATGATTCTTTCCACGACTTTGCATATAAGACTAGTGAGACTTATGAGTCTGTAATTTCCTGGGTCTGTAGATGACCACTTTTGTGCAGTCAGATGATTGATACTATTTTCCATTCATGAGGCACAAAGCCTTTTTGGAGACCACAGTTAAATAGCAGTTCCAGATATCCTGACAAGTCATGTTATATTCTATTTAGAAGGCATCCTGGGATATTGTCTGGGCCCATTGATGCAGTGTTCTTGGCCTTAGAGAGAGCATTAAGGAACTTAGTGGATAACTACTTACCTCAGGATACCTTTACACACTCCACTGTCATCTTCTGAGGAACTATGTAGCTCCTTCATGGGTGACAGAGGTATAACTCTTGACTGGGCAGGCCTTCTGAGTTCTTGGGGGGTCAGTGTCTTATGAATTGTCACTACCAACCATATATATGCATGTGGTATAGCACATGTATGCTGTATCTATGCATGTGGTATAGCACATGCATGCTGTATCTATGGATGTAGTATAGCATACATATGCTGTATCTATGCATGTGGTAAAGCACATGTATGCTGTATTTATAGATGTGGTATGGCACATGCATGCTGTAGCTATGCATGCACCATAGCACACATATACTTTATCTATGCATGTGATACAGCACACGTATGCTGTATCTATGTCTGTGGTATAGCTCACATATGCATATGTGTGCTTGCACATGCATACATGCACATAATTCATTCTTCTCAGCTTGGTTCAGATCCCTGCACTGTTTAATTTAGGGACTCAAACAAATATGAAGAAGTAAAAACACAAATGATCAGAGTCTGGAACCCAGATGGCCAAAAATGCAAAAGAAGTATGTGGTATCTGGATTTCATTGCAAATAATATATCATCATAAATTGGATTTGCTGCTAATCAAAGGCAGTGTGCATAATTAAAGAATGAATTCACTCTAAATATTATTCCATTGTAAATAATCAATAATAAAATCCTATATGAGGATCTTGTAGCAGTTAATCATGTAGAAAATGTAGAGAGGACTGAAATGGGAAAAGATGTTTGCTGCATCAGTGGTTAATATCCTATTTAGTGTACACTTATATGTTTAACACATCGCATAGTTATAGAATAATGAAGAGTTGGTGAATGTTCTGAACGGTGAACCTAATACAATGTAAGAATACTGGCCATGTGGCATATTGAGAGGGAGTCCTTATTAGAAGTCATCTGATTCAGGTTTGGGTACTGGTTTTTATCCCTGAGTATCCAGCTATGGATGGAGGGAGACTAAAGAGGTGATGTGTGCTTACCACTCCGAAGGGGAGGTTGAATGGCATATTTCTGGGAATATCTTCCAGAATCTCAAGTGGAAACTGAGCTAATTGGTAGACCTATCCTCTTGGGCATGGTGTATTATGTGGGGTATATCACAAGTGGTATTGAGTGATACCTCCACTCTGCACCCATCACCATACAGCTTAAGTGTGGCATGAGGGGTATATCACAAGTGGTACTGAGAGGTGCCTCCACTCTGCACCCATCACCATACAGCTTAACTGTGGCATGAGGGTATATCACAAGTGGTACTGAGAGGTGCCTCCACTCTGCACCCATCACCATACCTCTTAACTGTGGCATGAGGGGTATATTACAAGTGGTACTGAGAGGTGCCTCCACTCTGCACCATCACCATACCTCTTAAATGTGGCATGAGGGGTATATCACAAGTGGCACTGAGCGATACCTCTACTCTGCACCCATCCCCATACAACTTAAGTGTGGCATGAGGGGTATATCACAAGTGGTACTGAGCAATACCTCCACTGTGCACCCATCACCATACCTCTTAATTGTGGCATGAGGGGTATACCACAAGTGGTACTGAGAGGTTCCTCCACTCTGCACCCATCACCATACCTCTTAATTGTGGCATGAGGGGTATATCCCAAGTGATACTGAGCAATACCTCCACTCTGCACCCATCACCATACCTCTTAATTGTGGCATGAGGGGTATATCCCAAGTGATACTGAACAATGCCTCCACTCTGCACTCATCACCATACCTCTTAATTGTGACATGAGGGGTATATCACAAGTGGTACTGAGAGGTGCCTCCACTCTGCACCCATCACCATACCTCTTAACTGTGGCATGAGGGGTATATCACAAGTGGTACTGAGAGGTGCTTCCACTCTGCACCCATCACCATACCTCTTAATTGTGGCATGAGGGGTATATCACAAGTGATACTGAGCAATACCTCCACTCTGCACCCATCACCAAACCTCTTAATTGTGGCATGTGGGTATATCATAAGTGGTACTGAGCAATACCTCCACTCTGCACCCATCACCATACAGCTTAAGTGTGGCATGAGGGGTATATCACACGTGGTACTAAGTGATACCTCCACTCTGCACCCATCACCATACAGCTTAATTGTAGCATGAGGGGTATATCACAAGTGGTACTAAGTGATACCTCCACTATGCCCCCATTGCCATACCTCTTAACTGTGGCATGAAGGGTATATCACAAGTGGCACTGAGCGATACCTCTACTCTGCACCCATCCCCATATAACTTAAGTGTGGCATGAGGGGTATATCACAAGTGGTACTGAACAATACCTCCACTCTGCACATATCACCATACTTCTTCACTGTCCAGAATTTCACAGAATGTCCAGATTTTTGTCTTATTGTTTTGGTCTATTCCTCAAAATAAATTGTGGCTTTTTACCAAATCATTGAAGGCTAAGGTCAGTAAAGAATAACAGACATTCAAGTTTTAGAGTTAATGTCCTTCCGAAAATGCATGTTAATACAAAACTGTGTTATTCTAGTGTCTATCTAAGTTCATAAGAGCAATATTTAAAATCTTTACTCATTTTTCAGCATTTCTCCACCCATAGAATTTACTTTGTCTAGAATTTTTGCACTAAGAGGTTGACAGGTATGTCCATTGTCTACCTGTCACTGTAATGTTTATACACCAACCCCTGGGGCTGCTTAGCAAAATTTCCCTTATGGTTGCCTGCTGACAGCTGCACCACAATTTCTGTCAGCCATAATGGAATGAATGGACAAGGAACTGTGCGATTGGCCAGATAATTGGCACGTTTAAGACCTGGCAATAAATGAAAGAATCAGTGCAAGGGCTTCTCTTTTAAATCTTTTGTATCTCAAAATATGCCTATATCAATTGAATGAAAGATGCAGATTGATATTATAATACTGATCTAGGAGTACCCCATAGATGATAGTAGGGTATATAATAGAAGCACTGCCTACAAGAATACAATAACATAATTAAATATTGTGCAGGTATATTAAATCCAAGTCACATAAGTGGGAATGGAGGGGATATTTCTGCACAGCAAGAGTGGTGGATGCCTGGAATGTTTTCCTGGAGAAGATGAGGAAGGAAACCGGCAACCTTTTTTTAAAATCACACAAACTGCATTTTAGAAGAACTGCCCCAGAGAAGGAGAATTGAAAATAGCAAGGCTAATCTACTGAAGCATTAAGAAGAGACAATGATAAATGCACTTATTTTCTGCTGTATTGCAAATGCTGTGCAGGAAATGGGAAACCTGGAACTGTCTAAAGCACCTTATGTTTTCCAGCACATAATTTGGTGTTTTCATTAACTGGTATCACCTTTATTCAAAATGGTTGGATAAGCATATATATAAAGAACACAACTACATTTCATTACAGCATGCAGTATGCATAAAGCTGCCTGCATTTCATATACTATAGTCCACAGTCTTCACGTCTGACAATTTCTTTTTTCCTCTAGAGTGAGGCTGCTGCCAGTTTGCAAAATTACCTTTCATGCAGAACTTCTCGATTTCGAACACAGAAGTTTGTGAAGCAGGTTCAGGATGAGTTATTGACAACTAAATGTATTCTTTGTACCTCACTGTTGTCTTCTAGATAGCAAGAAAGTCAATATATCAGGTCAATGTAAGTTCAGCTGTCATTCAATCTGTATTTTAGATTTACTGCTGCACTACTTAGACCATCATTAATTCCTGGAGATAAAGTGGCACTTAAACACAGATGCAACTACTGTTCTCTCTTTGCTAGTAAGCTTTTCACACCACTTTGCCTTAAATCATGAAAAACACAGCCAATAATTTAAATCTGAATTTCTGAAGGAAGCATAAATAGACTTTCTTAGTAATTTATTTAGTGTTATCTTTTGTTTGGAAGCATAAATATGTTCATATGTTCTGAGTGACATATATGATATGTTTTATCAACATAAAGCATCACACATCTTTCATACTTAGCCGCAAATACCACTCTCTTGGAGTTACAACCCAAATGCAAAAGGAAGCCATGTGTTCTCTCTTTAATTGTAGACGAGCAGTGACAGACCCTGCCTAAGTATATTTGTAATACATACTCAAACAAAAGGGGATATGCCCCTCTTAATGTTCTCACTATCAAGAAAGTAGATGGAAGGATGTATTTTATCTGCCCCACCTTTTCTGGTTGTGTTTAACATCTCTAGATTTCTTGTGGGTAAAATAGGTTTGCACAAAGAATATCTGCTCATCACTACTTTCCAAACTTCATCTGCAGTTATTTCCTCAAAGTAAATCTCTATGAACAGCTGTTTTAAAAGTTGTTTTAAGAATGTTTAAGAAACCTCAGTTTACACAAGGAGACTTTAACCAGGAATGACCAGCATCAAGGACTTATTTTTTTATTTTTTATTTATTTTTTTTATAAACATATTAAGTGATGACAAACCAAATGGGCTAGCAGAGCTACAGAAAATGGGAAAGAGTCAGACAACACTAATAGAGACGCTTGCAGTAAGTCCTACTTCCCTACTTCCAATAATTTCAAAATCTACAGTTTAATCAACATTAAATTGTTTAATCAAGAAACCGTGATTTTGCAAAGGGTTTTATATCTGCATCCGTGCAATTCTTTTATGGTCCAAATAACTTTTCCTTCCAGCTTTTCTGGTATGCTATGCATTTTTATATTTCCCATTATGATCCACTAACTTATCCAACAGTATTTTATTTTGCTTCAGGGGAAAAAAATCAAAATGTATTTCTTGTTTCAGAAGTTTCCCATCTAAATCATTTAACAAAGTTTCTATGTGTGGGATTTCTGATCGTACTGTTATAGAATTTTCTCAAAGACCTATGCTTCTTGTGAAAAGTTTTCTTGAACACTGTCCATCCAAGTCTGAAGGCCTCAATTTTAGGAATAAGCCTTTGTTAAAATTAAATTTTATGATGTATGCTTTATAAGTGAAAAGTAAAAAGTCAACTTACGAACATCTTGAATTATTCATACTTAAGAAGCAAGGTAGTTATTAAGCACAGCAGGAACAAGTATATGAAATGCTTTCAAACAATCCATTATCATCTGAAGCAAACATCTGAGTGAAGAAATTATTTTTTGTCTGAACAACTTCTCTGAAAGGAGCACCAAGCAAGCACTTCCTGTTCATGCACCATCTTGAATTTACATCATTAGCAAATGTTTTCCAATATTATGCTATTGCTGTTCTTTGTACAGGCATATAGCTTACCTTTGGGAATATGAGCTATGCACAGAAGTTTACTTTTAATGTTAATGTTTAAAATTAATATGCAACTAGGTCATGGATGAAAAAATGAGCATTGTGGATCAGTCAGTCCACTACCTAAATAAAATAAATCCCTTCTATCACACCCTACCCTTCTCTACTCATACTACCTTACAGCATCACCATAGCTCCCATAAGAATTGCATAGAGTAGTAAGTTTTCTAATTGTATCTGTATGCATATCTCTCTATTTTGCTACAAGTCCTGGCTGTTCCTTTTACTTAAATATTGTTAGAGTTTACGTAAGTATAATGTATTATGCCATAGCTGCCACAAGCAATGCTTAGAGTAAGTGAGGAAAAGTTTTCGTTTATAAAGAGCTTTACTGGTGTAAGTACCAGCAAACATATTCATTCCGTACCTTTTCTTTACAGGACACTAACTCAAGCAACTATCCCTGAAAGTATCCAATATTGCAGCTGTAATTTCTTTTAGCTGCACTCGGTGAACTCACTCAAATTACTGCTATCTGTAAAGTGCTAGAAGAAAGAAACGTACAGCATTAAAAAATCAATGTGCATCATGCTAGGGACTCTGATAAATGGCTTGTTAATAGAGTATTTCGAGAGCATAGCATTAGGGGCAATATCAAGCAGTTTCTGTTTTATCTACCTCTCCCCCCAAAATCTGATAAATAAGCTGTATAGTATTTGTTCCCCCTTAGTTGTTGTTGGGTAAAATAGTAAGCTTAATTACATATAACTGTAGTTTTTCTCCTTACAGCTGTTGCTAATGTATAATACTAACAAAACATATCTGATCACAGTTTTGTGATTGCTGCCGTCTGTTACAACTTTCACAGAGGGTTGTTTACAAATAAATATAAACTACTTGCTTTAAAAATAAAAATTACCAAGGGACTACAGTTCCTTTAACTTCCTACTTATTTTCAACCCAGACTATTTTGATGATTGTTTTTCTGGTCACAAGCAGACTGACTGCTCTGCTCACCCTCACTTTGCTTGGGGCCTCTCCACTCCCCTACCCTACCCCCATTTCCCACCCATCACTGCTATGCCTAAACTTATTTCCAAATAGCCACTTCCCCCTAATTAAAGCAATCCTATCACAACTAAGAAAAATACAAATTTATATCATTTAAATTATCCAATTAAACTGTATCATACTAACTTGCATATATATATATATATATATATATATATATATATATATATATATATGTGTGTGTGTGTGTGTGTGTATATATATATACACACACACACACACACACACACACACACACACACACACACACACACACACACACACACACACACACACACATACATACACACACATACATACACACACACACACACACATATATATATATATATATATATATATATATATATATATATATATATATATATACAGAGAGAGAGGGCACTCCACTTGTGCTTAACTATCTGCTACTTTACATTTTTTGGTGTAATAAGCCAGGATAAAATAATAGTTTTAAATCCTGCACATATTAAAATTAAATTACACCTAACAATTATTCCTACCCACCTATAATATTATTACTTTAACTTAGATCAGAAATATGAGTAGTAAGCAATATGATAACTTTATACACATCAGTCCTGCTATTTCTATCTATTACAGCTCACATAACCTCTTACCATACAGAACCTAACAATACACAATCTACATACACAGCCCCCTTCCCAGTCCTATGTTTCCAGAACTTCATCAGATTCATTCAGAAACATAGGACGAAAGGGTTAAAGTGAGTTAATAAAGTCAACAAAATTTAAAGAGTGGTTGTTCCTGACGTGCTCTAGAACACATCCTAAATTGGGCAGCAACATCCCTCCCTCAGGAAACAATTATAATGGGTGACTTTAATGTGGACTGGCTCTCCTGTAACTCTTAAATTCCATCTGACCACATTAACCTACAGGGCTTCTCACAAACAATCCATACTTGTACTAAAGTAGAAAAACATCAAATAAACATTCAATTCTTGACAGGATCCTTACAAACAAGGCAAATTCATCCCTACACTCTGGCTGTCTCGCAGTGACCATATTCCAACTTACATTCTCCAACACTGAATAAATCCACAAAAACTTAACACCTACCATCAAATCTGAGATAAGAAAAAATTCATCCCAAGACTTCATAACTAGTTTAAAAAATGCAACTGGGAACTACTCAAAGATCTCTGTTTAGATACTGCAGTTCAATACTTTAACTCAGCCTTCCTCAATATCCTGTTTTCCTTCTGAAGTTATTGCTCCAGAAGATAGACATCAGCATTCTGCTTCCTGCTGTCACCATTTTCCTACAGTGCTCCTGGTGATCCAATCCAGGTATATCCAACAAACCCAGATCCTATTCTTGCACAGGTACCATTAGGTCAACTCCTACATAGCTGATACTTCAAACCAGTGCTGCTGTGGATTTGTTTACAGTGAACCTCAAATATCACCTTTCTGTTTACTTCTTCAGTGTTTCTAAATCCTTCCCTAGATTCTTCCACATCATCTTCTGATGTACCTATCTTTATGTCTTCACTGACGAGGTAGATCCTTTTCTCTATTCCCTCAATGTAGTCTGATACAAAATAATTGAAGAATACTGGATGCAGGACAGATTCTTTAATCCTCTAGTTCTTTTTCTAATTCTTGACATCATTTACTATCGAAAAAATTGCCTCCTAGCATTCAACCTTGCAGCTTTCCCAATCCCTCTAGCTCTTCTGCCAGCCTCTGGTGTGGAACAAAGTTTATTTAGACCATGTCTACTGAAGCGTTCCTGTCAGTTTCACATTAACTAAGTAATAATGCTGAATCAGATTTGTCTGATAAATCCATTTGGACATAGACCTATGACGGTTTCTGGCTTAGTGATTGCTTTCCTCTAGGAATTCTACCCTAATAAGTTACCTTGTTACTGCTGTTAAGCCAAAAGGCCTGTAGTCCCCTGTTTTTTGCTGCTCTCTTCCTTTTACAAGGGTAACACAGTGGCTGTATTCCAGTCCTCTGGCACTTCTCTTCTATAGAGTTATCCATTCAAGATGCTCATCAAGGGATCTGCCCATATCCCATCTAGTGCTTGTGCTGTGTCTTTCCTAATGACGTATGATATCCTCTCTATCTTCCTTCTCTATTCTTGTATCTACCTGCCCTCTCCCTGTTCTGTACTGGCCTCCAATATGGTGCCCTTTCACTACGTTCCATTGTGAAAGATAAAACAATGTATTCATTCAGTACCTCTGCTTTTATCACACTCTTTGCTGATTCCCTTCCTATACTTAGTCAGCATGACCACTTCTATCCTCTCTTACCTCTCACTATTATATAGCTAAATAAAGCCCTTGCTCTCTTTATTTACCTTTTCTGCTAACTCCCTTTATCTTTTATATTGCTGTCACCATCACCTTTGTTAACTCTCTGCTAGCATTCTTGTACAGTGCTACTCTTTCCTTAATGTGGTGGTCTGCTTGCTGGTAGAGGTTACGCTACTGAGATTGAAGCCCCTCTTACAGCATTTATCTGCTATCCTCCAGGTCAGCTTGCTACCACTTCATATTTCTCTTTTTATAATTCTTTACTGTTTACATGTATCACAACATTCTTTCACTCCTTCTCCTTGGTGATCACTTTGATCACCCACTTCCATGTCTTAGAGAGTCCAAGCATCAACACAGAATTGTCTGAAATCTAGTCTCTCATTTTCCACTTGCCTAGACTCCAAAATCCCACTTGTGATTGAGTCTTCAGTCACCAAAACCCTTGTGCTGTCCATAGACTGTCACATCCTTTGTTTCTTGCCCCATGCTATTACTTATTATATCATTAACCCTTTGATCTTTCAGTCGACCTCTGGCATCCCTTTTTTCTGTCTTTACTGGTTGCTTCTCTTCCTGTGATGCTTCCAATATTTTTCTATCTCCTCTGTGCTGTTCCTGTCAGACTTACCCACTGTTCAGCATTTATTGCTCTCTGCCTTTCTGTTATATGAGTGTACCCTTCTTTGACCACTTCCCTTCCATGCTCCATGTGCTGTTGGTTTTTGTATGGGCATCTCTGACACTTTATCCCACTTACCACTTGTCTCTGCTGCTTCCATTTCTCTATGTATGCCCTTGCTTCTTTCCCCTTGTCCTTACTTCATAGATTCATACTAACATATGCCTTCTTGCTTGCTTATAGTCCACTGGCAACCTCTGTGCACATTTTCCTGACTGCACCTATCTTCTTCTTATGCTTTTTCTCTGTGCATTTTGTGTGTTAACTTCCTGTTGCTTCTGTGATGCTCATATACCAGCCCAGTAATCAAGGAGCCTCAGTCCTCACCACTAACACCAGTGAGGGGTGTGCACATTGGGGGGATAACAAGTACACACATAGTAAAGTAAAATTTCCCTTAACAGCACACAGAGGTCACAGTCAGTCTGAGGCTGTTTTCTCCCTTTCTCTCCAGATCTCCAATAAGACCCCCCACTGGCACAGCTATAGGGACCAGATCTCAGCCTAGTGGTCAAGCTAAAACCTCCAGCACCCTCTCTGACTAACCAGTGCTTCTTGTCCCTGCCAAAGTAGCTGACACATGCACACTCTTTGAGATATGGGTTATATGCAAACACATAGACACTCCTATATAAGGGAGAAATCACTGCCACCAACCACTATCATCAGCTACTATAAGGCCCTTCCCAAATGGGTGACTAATTTCACTGTGCAATGTTACTGTTATCCAAATAGTAAGTGTGCCAAACAGCAAGACTATTGGAGTGGCTTGGACAGTATCACCAAATACATGCAATGCACTCTACCAGCTTAAATTATCTCTTCACAAAACAGCCACAGTTAAACGGTTTAAAAATATTTAATAATAAATAATAAAAACACAAAACAAATCTCATCAATTCAACACAGTGCTAATCAAGAGTTCAAAAATCACAGTAACTTTAAAACAATATTGTAGGACAGTCTGACATAAATATTGAAAACAGCTAGACTAATCTGGCTAAATTCCTATCTAACTCTAAGAGATACTATGTCCTAAATAAATTCACTTACAAGGCAAAGTGCTGGTGAGTTGTTGTCAGCTTCAGACAAAATCCAAAATGCTCAATCTTTCTCTCTGAGAAAGTCTTACATTGATAACACCCAGTACTGTTGAGTCATTTCACATTACATCATTTTTATCACTTCTCATTTAGTTCCCAGGCTAACAGAAACTCAATATTTATTTATTTATTTATTTATTTATTTAACATTTGTTAACCGGGAAAGTCCAACTTGGAATGGAGCCAATTTTCAGCGGAGGCCCGGGGAGAAACACTCCAGACACATGTCTTTGTAACGTGGGAGGAAACTGGAGCACCCGGAGGAAACCCACATGAATGCAGGGAGGACATGCAGACTCCACACAGAAGGCACCCCAGCCGAGAATCGAACCAGAGAACCTCTTGCTGTGAGGACACAATGTTACTGCTGCACCACTGCACCGTCTAACATTTACATTTCTTTGTATGCTGCACCTGGCCAGGATGCCACAGGAATAAACAACACTTTTACATGTAAAATCTAGCAATGATTTCTGTCCTAAAACAATAGAAAGAATTTACTGGTCCAGACATCCTGTCTTCGAGCTTGAGATCAAACACAGTTGTACGACTCCTTACTTAACAGCTTTTTTCCAGCAGGGTGCACTGTGGTTACATTTTTGAAGCTCAGTACAACATATAGTTTACTCATAACACATAGTTCTCTTTACATTTGTAAAACAAGCCTGTGGATTCTATTAATATTTGCAAATGACATAGAATTATTTACAAAATTCTATCTAGCTAGGCTGGCAGCCTTCACATGTCTCCCCCCTGGAAAACTCAAGCTAGTTTTTCAAGTGACTCTTGAGAAATGTTGCTTGAGAGGGTTAGGTCCATCTGAGTATATCTTACCCCATTCCTTGTCTTGAGTCCCCATCTGCCTTGGCATTGCCAATCCCACTGCGGTGTTGCACTGACATATCATCTGCTTGCAAGCCTAGGCTCCATCTTAGCAACTTGGCATTTTGCTGGCTGGCTCAGTGTAACTATGTTAAGGGATTGTGATGTGTAACTACACTGAAATTCTTTCCATACAGATAAGGCTGAAGTTTCTGCAGTGCCCCTACTATGGCTAGACATTCTTTTTCTACAGCTGCATAGCATTCCTCCCTGGGTTGGAGCCTATGACTGAGATAAATCTCTTCTCCCTCTGAAGAAATCTGGCTAAGTACAGCCCCCACCCCATGATTCAAAGCATCCACCTGCACAACAAACTTTTTGCTGTAATCTGGACTAACTACCACAGGGGGTCCTCCCAAAACTTCTATAAGCTTCTATAATGCCTTATCTGGCCTGTTTTTCCTTGTCAGGTCTGTGAGGGGAGCAGCTATGGTACTGTAACTGAGGACAAACTTTCTGTAGTACCCTGCTGTCCCTAAGAATGCCCTAACCTGTTTTTTGGTAACAGGTGCAGGCCATGCCTGAATGGCTTCCACTTTAGCAGGTTCTGACCTGATCTTACCTCTCCCCACTCTATGTCCCAGGTAAGAGACCTCTGCCATACCCACCTGACATTTTCTGGGCTTAATGGTCAACCCTGCCTTCTGTAGTCTGCCCAGCACCTCCATTACATGCTGAAGGTGCTCTTGCCAGTAATGGCTGTAATGGCAATATCATCTAAGTAAGCAAAGGCAAACCTTCCTACTCCTGCTAGGATATGATTTACCAGCCTCTGGAAAGTTGTTGTGGCATTTTTCATCCCAAAGGCCATTTTTGTGAATTCATACAAACCAAAAGGAGTCACAAAGGCTGACCTCTCTCTAGCACTAGGAATCAATAGCACTTGCCAGTAACCCTTGGTAAGATCAGTGGTGGTAAGATACTTAGCCCCACCCAGCTGCTCTAGGGCTTCATCTGTCCTAAGCATGGGATAAGCATCTGACTCTGTGTGACTATTTAATTTCCTGTAGTCCACACAGAACCTGGTGCTGTCATCCTTTTTTGGCACCAGCATCACTGGGGAGACCCAAGGACTGTTGAACTCTTGAATTACCCCTAGTTCCAACATTTCCTGTATCTCCTCCCTCAGAGTCTGTTTGATTCTCTCAGACACCCTATAAGGGGCCTACCTCATAGGCCTTAGGGGTTCTGTATCCACCTGGTCCTCCACCAGGTGGGTACACCCTGGTTTCCCAGTGAACATGTCCCCAAACTCCTGTATCATTGCTCGGATTTCTCGAACCTGGGTTCGAGATAGCTGCTGGGACATTGCTACCCCTTCCACTGAGGTGTCAGTCCGAGCCTCACTGAGGAGATCAGTCACCAGATTTCCCTCAGACTCCTCCTGAAATCCACTGCAAATACTAAGCACAAGGACCTCCTTATTAGGGTAAGGTTGCATCATGTTAACATGGTACAATTTGTGCCCCTGACTCCTGCCTAATAGTTCTACAATGTAGTTAACATCACTGACCTTCCTTACCAACTTGTCAGGTCCCTCCCCGGCTGCCTGCAGCTTGTTGTGTCTGACAGGAATGAGAACCATTACCTGCTGCCCTGCAGCATATTAACTAGCTCGGGCATTCCTGTCATACCAAACCTTTTTCTGTTGTTGGACTTTTGTCAGGTTCTCCTGGGCCAAGCCTATGAGTTCTCTGAGCCTTGTCCAGAGTTTTAGGACATATGCCACAACAGACTCCTGGCGAGATTCAAACTCACCTTTCCATTCATCTCAAATTAAATCTAGAGGCCCCCTCACCCTATGCCCATACAACAACTCAAAGGGTGAAAAGCCTGTGGATTCCTGGGGAACCTCTCTGTAAGCAAACAACAGATGGGGCAAATATTTGTCCCACTTCCTCTTAAACTGGTCTGAAAATACCCGTAGCATGGACTTGAGTGTAGAGTTTACCCACTCAACAAGACCATTAGTCTGGGAGTGGTAGGCAGTGGTCTTTAGATGCTTCACACCATATTACTTTGACAGACAAGCCAGCAAGTCTGACATGAAATTGGCACCTCTCTCAGTCAGTTTTTCTTTTGGGAAGCCTACTCTGCTGAAAATCTCTAACAAAGCATTTGCCACCTTTTCTGCCTCAATGGAGGAAAAAGCCACTGCCTCAGGGTATCTTGTAGCATAATCTACTACCACTAGAATTTACTTTTTCCCTGTGGAACTTGGAGTATTCAGACACCCCACAATATCCATAGCTGCCCTCTGTAATGGCTCCTCAATCACAGGCAAATGCATCAAAGGAGCTCTCACCTTGTCTCCTGCTTGCCTACCGTTTGGCAATGTTCACAGGTCCTACAGTACCCTGTTACAACTCTGGAAATTCCAGGCCAATAAAAGTTCTGCATAATATGTCTCTTTGAATGTTTTATGCCCGTATGATCTGCAAAGGGAATATCATGGGCTATGGCTAGAAGCGCCAGATGGTAGGCTCTAGGCACTACCAACTGCTGTATTCTCTCACCTTGTAGCCTTACCTCAGGGGTCCACTCTCTATACAGTAACCCTTTGTCCCAGTATAAAGATTCCCCTTTCCCTTGAGAGTGAGGCACCTCACTAGCTACCTACCTCAGGCCTTGTAATGTAGGGTCTGAGAGCTGAGCTTGTCTCAACTCTCTCTCTCTTTGTAACTCTTCCCGGTTCCCCTTCCACAGGAAGTCTGGTATCCTATGACAGCAGTGCTTCACTGTCAGCCAGGGTACTACTACTCATGTCTGCCCTTGCAGTCACTCTGTCCAAGGGACCATCAGTATCCACAAGCAGCTGTGGCTCACCTTCACTCGCACTGCTACAGCATACCTCCCTCCCTGAAGTAACCACCTCACCAGTCCTGGCTGCAAGTGTGCAGTCTGTCTGGGTCTCCTCCAGGCTGCCAAACCCACATGCTTGTCTCCAAGCTTGACTGCATGTAACTGCATTAACACTTGGTACTGCCTCATCAAAATCTTTCCCTATCAGGACATCTGCAGGATGGTAGTTTGGTACCCCTGTTGTCTCAAGACAATCTACTATTGGCATTTTGTCCTTCCCACTTAATGGCTCCCTCACCTTTTGTTCCCCACCTTGCCTCCATGGACATCTATATCCCGCATGGCCCCACTTGTTGCATTCAAAACATTTAACCCTAGGTTCTGCATGTGTACCTCAACTAGTGGCATCCCCTGCTACTGGAAGATTCTGTTGGGGCAGTCTGGGCTGCCCACTGTGGGTTCCTTTAGACTCATGAGCAGCACTGGGTGTCCCTTTCCTGTGCAGTGATGCCCTGCTTGCTAGGTATAGGTCTCCCTTCTTTCCCAACTCATCTGAAGTAGCACATTGTCTATCAGCTAACCAGATCCTCATGTCCTCAGGCAAAGAGCTAAGAGCTTGTTCCCTCACCAAAAGGTCTACCAGCCCTTCAAAAGTGGTGACCTGACATCCACTCACCCACCTATGAAAATAAGTGCTTAGTTCAGCAACATATTCACACCCACTTTCATCTGCCTTGCATCTATGCTCACGGTACTTGTTCCTATAAACTTCAGATGTTAGCTTAAAAAATTCTATCAACAATTCTTAACAGCAGTATAATCAAGAAAATCATGATCAGATAATTTAGACAGCACAGTTACAGCTTAGACATGGAGTAAGGGGGTCAGGAACCGTACCCAGAACATCATACTGTTTACATACCCTCTCAAACATATGAATGAAACTATCAAAATTATCCCCCTCTGTAAACTGTGGAAGAAATTTACTGACCTTTTGTGCTTCTGGGGTCCAGTTACTCATTTTACATTACTTCCATTACTTCCTTTTTGTGCTCCCTCTGCCTCTCCATCTCCTCAGCCTGTAGACATCTCAGTCTCTCTGCTCCTTCTGTTTCCAAATATCTCCAACTCAAGTTTTTTTAGCTCCAGATGGATTTTTAAGTCCACTGCAGAAAGATTGCACTATCCATTCTCTGAATGTTGTACATCTCCATGGCCAGTCTGATCATCCTCCTGGTTGCTATTCTCTGATGCAGTTGTGACTAATGCTGCAATCAAGTCTGCCTTAGTCAGGTTTCCATGTACCAGTCCTTTAGCCTGGCACATCTCAGCCAACTGGAAACTTGTTACCTTACCGTACTCCTCTGCTGACAAGCTCGCCTGCTCTCCCTGACTAACCAAGCTAACAAAAGAAATAAAACAACTGTAATCTGACCTCTGAATATTCACTGTGTGGCTGATTTAGAGTACTAAAACACCTTCAGTGATCCCTGTACACAAGCTACAGGAATTCACTATTCACACCATTACAAGCCAATTAGTATGTGATGTGGCTAACTCACCACTATCAAACAATTAATATTTGATGTGGATATCCCACCACTGCCAAACAATTAATATGTGACTCCTGTGCACTGGCCCAGTAATCAAAGAGCCTCAATCCTCACCACTAGCACCAGTGAAGGGTGTGCACACTGGGTGATAACAAGTACACACATAGCAAAGTACAATTTCCCTTAAGAGCACACAGAGATCACAATCAGTCCGGGGCTGGTTTCTCCCTTTCTCTCCAGATCCCCAGTAACACTCCCCACTGGCACAGCTATAGGGTCCAGATCTCAGCCTAGTGGTCAAGCTAACACCTCCAGCACCCTCTCTGTCCAACCAGTGCTTTGTGTCCCTGCCCAAGTAACTGACACACACACACACTTTGAGATATGAGTTATATACAAACACACAGACACTCCTGGGGAAGGCTGACACAGGTTCTCCAGCTATGCCCCCTTCTCTCCAGACTATAAGGTAGAAATCACTGCCACCAACCACTATTATCAGCTACTATAAGGACCTTCCCAAAGGCTGACCAATTTCACTGTGTAATGTTACTGTTATCCAAATAGTAAGTGAGCCGAACAGCAAGACTATTGGAGTGGCTTGGACAGTATCACCAAATACATGCAATGTACTCTAACAGCTTAAATTATCTCTACACAAAGCAGCTACAGTTGAAATGTTTAAAAATATTTGATAAATAATAAAAATACAAGACAAATCTCATCAATTCAAAACAATGCTAATCAAGATTTCAGAAATCACAGGAACTTAAAAACAATATTGTAGGACAGTCTGACATAAATATAGAAAACAGCTAGACTAATCTGGCTAAATTCCTATCTAAGTCTAAGAGAAACTATGTCCTAAATAATTTTACTTACAAGGCAAAGTGTTGGTGAGTTGTTGTCAGTTAAAGACAAAATCAAAAATGCTCAATCTTTCTCTCTGAGTAAGTCTTAAATTGATAACACCCAGTACTGTTGAGTCATTTCACATTACTTCATTTTGTCACTTCTCCTTTAGTTTCCAGGCTAACATAAATCCATAATTTACATTTCTTTGTAAGCTGCACCTGGCCAGGAAGCCACAGCAATAAACAATGCTTTTACATGTAAAATCTAGCAATTATCTCTGTCTTAAAACAATAGAAAGAATTTACTGGTCCAGACATCCTGTCTCTGAGCTTGAGATCAAACACAGTTGTAAGATTCCTTAGTTAACAGCTTTTCTCCAGCAGGGTGCACCGTGGTTACATTTTTAAAGCTCAGTACAACATATAGTTTACTCATAACACATAGTTCTCTTTATATTTGTAAAATAAGCCTGTGGATTATATTAATACTTACAAATTACATAGAATTATTTACAAAATTTGATCTAGCTAGGCTGGCAGCCTTCACAGTTTCTACATCTCCAGGCCCAATATTTCTTTTTTTGCTTAACTAAGTAATTGGCTAACATCTCCTGTTCCCATATTTTACTATGAAGTTCCCCTATTCATTTGCAGAAGTACGCCCTCTGCTACCCAGAGCTCCTTGAGCCAAATAGCTGGTCCACATTTGAGCTCTTTGAGCCAAGGAGCCATTCTACATTCTGAGACTTCACATATCTGTCTCTCACTCCTCATGTTCTGCCTTTACTCCTCTCATGACTTTCTCAGATCCCTAAATTTTTCTTTATTTTTTTTTGTTTTGTGTTATGTACATGTGTTATGTATTTATTTATTTAATTTCAGTTCTGTACTTAAGCCTTTCTTTTTATCAAGTCTGGCCTTTTATATTTTGCACTTAACCTACTAAACAAATTAAGATTAGAGAACAGACAAATTGCACTTCATTTACATTAAAATTTGCAAAAGATCATTTATGTCCACTAGTTCTTCCTACTGAAGCAATTTCTCAGATCTTTTAAAAGCAATCAGACACATATTAATCAGATTCCAATAACACCATTCTTTCAGAAGCAGATATTGAATGCACACCTTGACCTATTTATATACCGCAGAAGCTAATCAAGATTCCATGTTTCTCTTACCAATTTACATGATTTAAAATAAATGAAGGTACTGAGGGGCTAGAATAATGTATTATATTCCAGTGCCCTATACTCTTTACAAATCAGCTCAATGTGATAAAGTACTAACCATACTTCTGAACAAATTAAATACATCTTCAAAGTCAATCCCTATATATGGTGAACTATTCTGTAAGCCAGCGCAATATGAATTGAAAGCCAAAAGCTATAAATCGCATTAAACTAAACTAAAATCAAAGCAGTTTTTAATATTCACTTAAGTCCCTTGATAAGAAAAAAAGTTTTCATACATCCGCTTTTAGCTGAAATTAACTATTGTGTTAGAAATGCACTAGACTATGATTTGCTCACCTGCAGTTGCAAACATTTAAATCCACCCATCTTCCATCCATCCTTCCAAAACCTGTTTTCACATTTTTGCACATGGGGACAGGGTATCACTTCAACAGTAACAATCATCTAGAACCAAGGTTTACACCACTGAGTGGCTAGCCCTACCATGGTAGTTCATCCATTACAAACTAAAAAAAAATATAAACACAAAACTAAACTAGTAAATAAGTCGGGTAGCAGCAAAACCAATGCAGACCAGTAAAAGCCAAAAAGATTTAATAAGATTAAGCGCTTTTCGTTTGCTCTGTCAGCAAACTTCTTCAGACAACAAAGGTAATCACATTGTGAGTATATATACATTTTGCTCTGGGTTAATTAGTTGATCAATCAATTAACTTACAGAGGCAACCAACTTCTCTAATTACAGAGCCATCCACTGACAATAGTAAAATACTTATGCAAAAATACTAAACAGCATTCACAACCAAATAGTGGTAGTAATAAATCTAAGAATAAAGGGAAATTCCAATAATACTAATAGTTATGGTATTAGTTGATATAAAAAATGGTAGATATAAGAAAAACTATATATCTATATATATTATTTATATATACTAAATAACACATATCGATATGTGTCCTTCCTGTGTATAGAACATTTCTCATATACAAGTAAAACCATACCAGAGTAGATTTCAGTGTGAACATTCAATATAAATAAATCAAACATATATCAACAATTCACTTTACAGCTTCTCCTATCTAAAATATGTTTATATCTAATTCATGTTAAAACCAAATGTATATAAAAATGAATAATTAATTAGAATAATCTGACATTCTATATTAATATATTTTCCTAAGTTCATCTTTTTAGACTTTTAAGCTTTAACACACTGCTCAAACTACAGGTCTCATTTATACCTGGTAGATTATATGCATTAAGTCTAATCTGCCAGAATAGTTCCAGCTCTTCTAGTTGCAATGGTGCAGGACCACCTCTAACATCGAGCTCTGGCTGGTCTATAACTAAAAATCTGAACTGATGTCCAGAAAATACTGCCACATGTTTAGCTAGGGCATTGTCTTGTTTGTTCCTGCTAATGGCATATGAGTGTTCATACATACAGTCACGGAGTCTCCTCCTCCTGGCAGAATTTTCTGGACATCAGTTCAGCTCCATTGCAACTAGAAGAGCTGGAACTATTCTGGCAGATTAGACTTAATGCATATAATCTACCAGGTATAAATGAGACCTGTAGTTTGAGCAGTGTGTTAAAGCTTAAAAGTCTAAAAAGATGAATTTAGGAAAATGTATTAATATAGAATGTCAGATTATTCTAATTAATTATTCATTTTTATATACATTTGGTTTTAACATGAATTAGATATAAACATATTTTAGATAGGAGAAGCTGTAAAGTGAATTGTTGATATATGTTTGATTTATTTATATTGAATGTTCACACTGAAATCTACTCTGGTATGGTTTTACTTGTATATGAGAAATGTTCTATACACAGGAAGGACACATATCGATATGTGTTATTTAGTATATATAAATAATATATATAGATATATAGTTTTTCTTATATCTACCATTTTATATCAACTATTACCATAACTATTAGTATTATTGGAATTTCCTTTATTCTTAGATTTATTACTACCACTATTTGGTTGTGAATGCTGTTTAGTATTTTGCATAAGTATTTTACTATTGTCAGTGGATGGCTCTGTAATTAGAAGTTGGTTGCCTCTGTAAGTTAATTGATTAATCAACTAATTAACCCAGAGCAAAATGTATATATACTCACAGTGTGATTACCTTTGTTGTCTGAAGAAGTTTGCTGACAGAGCAAACAAGCTAATCTTATTAAATCTTTTTGGCTTTTACTGGTCTGCATTGTTTTTGCTGCTACCCGACTTGTCTACTAGTTTAGTTTTGTGTTTATATTTTTTTGAGTTTGTAATGGCTTCTGGGTCTGCGAGCAATGTTACCAATAGCTTCGAACCAGAAAAAACACCTGAAATACTGAGGAGCTGTAATAGTGTTGCAGGAGCAACACCAGCATCAGAAAAAGATCCTAATGTTAACCAACTAGACTTTCTTTTAACTCGGGTCGAGTCTATTTGTTTGAGACTTGATTATTTGGATAAACAACAGCAAGCTATATAGCACAGCTTGCCACCTTTAACATCTGACAATCTCACTACTGCTGGAATACGACGAGTATGTTCAACGGTGCAGGCATCCACTGAAGCGCCTAATAGGGAGGAGCCGGGTCCTAACACCGACCAAGTTAATTCTACAAGGCCACCGGCTCAAATGGAGGACTTACATTTCATTAACCACTCGAATAGACCAACGCCTCTTAATAGACATGAAATAAACCCTTCAGTAAACCTCTTAGGCAATCAAGCGAATGTATCGCTAACTTTTAATCAACGTGTTCCTACACCATCGAGCGCCAACATGGGGACTCAGCAAGGGAACAACAACACAGCACTGAGTGCAAATTTGGGCATTCAGCAAGGGAATAATTATTCAGTGTTTCCTGATCTCTCAACTTGGTTAGCGGAGAGATTTTCATTTAATATGACCTCTCCTGTCATGGAGCGACAGTCTGGTGGAGAAGGAGGTAATAACAATCCTGTTTTTGATATTGTTTCACATCTTAAAGCTTTTGATAACCTATTAGTGAAGGTTAAAAAACTGCAGTTGGAAATTTCCTACTTCAAAGAATGTTTGAAATGTAGAATAGTGCCTAAAGGTTTAAGGCACCTCCAATTTCCCACTGGTTTGGTGCCTGATTCAGCCTTTCATCAAGAACTTTTGGTGCTTTTTGATCGTCAAGGTTTTGAGTTGATTGAATGCATAGTTAAGCACTATTCTATATGGGTGGAGGACCTTAACAAACAAGTGGCAGAATTAGACGCTAAGATAAAACTTGATAATGATTTCACCAGGTACAAATATGAATATAGTCATATTTTTACCAGTATTGACCAGTACCTGGTGAAACTTAAAAATAACAAAACTAAAAAATTAGAACGAGACACTACAGCGTATAAGGAAGGTAAAGCGTATCCACTTCCTCCTATAGCCCAAGTATGGAAAACTGTTTCTGAAGGTAGTTCTATCCCTGGTTACAATAACCAGCCAACTGTGTTTCATTACACTAATCAGTTGCCTAATACTATGGTACAAGTAAATGAAGATGTTAACCAAACTGAAAGACAAGGTTATCACGGAAGTCAGGAGAAGTGAAAGACTGGCTAACATCAACAATCAGCGTAATTCAAAAACTTGAATTTTTCGAGGAACGGACGGGACGAGACCCAAACAATGGTACAACAAGAATCAGAGGAAAACGAAAGAGAGTTAGGAGAGAAACAAGACTTGAATTTAATGTCTTATGGCACTAATGAATTACATGACAACTTAGTGCAACACATGATCCCTTTGGTCAATGAGTCTTGTGACTTTTCACCTTCTGAAGATGTAGGAAGTGTTTTTTCTAGTCTCCATTCAGGTCCATCTGACCTAGTGCCTATGAGAAGTAAACCTATAATTATTACCAATAGGACAAATGACTTTAAAGTGTACAGTTTTTCTTCTACTGATATAGGTTCGGACATGGTGGATTTCTTTTCCAAAGGTAACACATATGTCCCTAAACAAAATTGTGACTTGGTGAGAACAATTATAGATTTAAAAACTTTCACGAGGAAATTGAACTTTAACTTGATGATGGGGTCTAATGTAACTACAGTTCAAGATGACCAATTTAGAATTCCTAGTACTTTTAACCCACCCCTTCATCCACTTATTTCTGTGTTTGAACAAATGTGTGAACTAGATATTCACTTTAATGTTAAACATAGATGTAAAATCCATACTAAAGATCCTATTTTACAGAAAGAGAAGGGATTTTTGGAGTTAATTAAATTACATGATATTAGAGTCTGTAAGCCTGATAAAGGAGGGGGACTGGTAATTTTTGATAACATGGATTACTACAACAGAATGGTAGACCTGTTAGATGACCCCGCCTATGAAGTTAGTTCCCGCTCGGAGACCAATCATGCATATTCGGTAATAAAGGATAGTATATTAGACATGTTCATAGAGGGGCGAATTGAACAAAATATATTCAATTATATGTCTACACAATTTCCAAGGTACCCCTAACTTTTTGGAATTCCCAAAATACATAAAGATTTGGGTAATCCACCTATGAGACCTCTTGTCGATGGACGTGGGTCACCCACTTACCCATGTGCCAAGGTAATTGACTTTATTTTACAAAAATTTGTTAAACTTGAGTCACAAATTTGTAAGGATTCCTGGTCATTTTTAGAGAAGTTAAATGGTTTGGACTTCAACCTTAACTACAACTTTCTTACCGTAGATGTTAAAGACCTCTACACCAGTATACCTCAAGATACTGGTATAGAGTGGGTAACTCGAGTTATGGTTAAGAATAAGGCTACAATAGATGAAATTTCACTTGTGAAAGAGCTCTTGGAAATTGTTTTATATAACAATTTCTTTATGTTTGGAGACAACTTCTTTCTTCAGAAAATAGGTGTGGCAATGGGCTCCCCTTGTGGAGCTAGCATTGCTAACTTAGTGATGGCCCATTGGGAGTCTGAGTATGTGTTCAAAAATGACAGTATTAAAAACAAATTAGTCTTTTACACACGGTATCTAGATGATATCTTTATTCTGCTTAATGGTAACTAAAAGTCGAGTGAAACAGTATTAAATATTTTTAACACCTCAACTGATTTCTTCCGTTTCACTTCCACCTTTGATACTGATAGGATAGCTTACTTGGACATTAATTTATCAAAAAACCTTGCTTTGAAATGTTACCAGGCAAAAATACACAGGAAGGAAACATATTCGAACACGTTTTTACACTTTACCAGCTGCCACCCTTTTTACCAAAAACATTCAGTAATTAAAGGTAAGTTAGTACGAGCAGCTCGTATAGTTTCTACTGAACAGGACTTCCAAGAGGAATGCAAACTCTTGGGAACGATGTTCACACAGAGAGGCTACCCTTTGGAGCTAATTTCAGGACTGATCTTAGAAGTGAGTGACAAACGTACTAAAGGAATGTATAAACCTATTTTGTCAATGAAAAAGATAGTTACCATGCAAGAGATCACATCAGAAAATATGGGAAATTCTGTAGTAACAGAATTGAGTGTCCTTGCCACACCTGACTCACCAGAAACAAAGTTCATTACAACCTATAATACATTCAGTTACCACTGTATAGGGATACTACAAAAAAACTGGGTTATTTTTGCAAGTAACACTAGTATATTAAACAAATTGGGTGAATACCCGGGCACTATATTTAGGAAAGGTAGGAATTTGAAGGTATTATATGAACAACGCCGGAAAAAAACCCCAAAAATAACTGGTATGTACAAATGCCAAAATTGCAATTTTTGCAAATTAGTAACTGAATCCAACAGATTTGAAATAAATAATGTTGAATATAGACTGAAGTGTAGGGCCAATTGCAACACTAGAATGGTAGTGTACCTGGCTAAATGCCAGGGATGCCAGGCATTTTACATCGGTAAGACGGAGAGGAGACTCCGTGACCGTATGTATGAACACTCACATGCCATTAGCAGGAACAAACAAGACAATGCCCTAGCTAAACATGTGGCAGAATTTTCTGGACATCAGTTCAGATTTTTAGTTATAGACCAGCCAGAGCTCGATGTTAGAGGTGGTCCTGCACCATTGCAACTAGAAGAGCTGGAACTATTCTGGCAGATTAGATTTAATGCATATAATCTACCAGGTATAAACGAGACCTGTAGTTTGAGCAGTGTGTTAAAGCTTAAAAGTCTAAAAAGATGAATTTAGGAAAATGTATTAATATAGAATGTCAGATTATTCTAATTAATTATTCATTTTTATATACATTTGGTTTTAACATGAATTAGATATAAACATATTTTAGATAGGAGAAGCTGTAAAGTGAATTGTTGATATATGTTTGATTTATTTATATTGAATGTTCACACTGAAATCTACTCTGGTATGGTTTTACTTGTATATGAGAAATGTTCTATACACAGGAAGGACACATATCGATATGTGTTATTTAGTATATATAAATAATATATATAGATATATAGTTTTTCTTATATCTACCATTTTTTATATCAACTATTACTATAACTATTAGTATTATTGGAATTTCCCTTTATTCTTAGATTTATTACTACCACTATTTGGTTGTGAATGCTGTTTAGTATTTTTGCATAAGTATTTTACTATTGTCAGTGGATGACTCTGTAATTAGAGAAGTTGGTTGCCTCTGTAAGTTAATTGATTAATCAACTAATTAACCCAGAGCAAAATGTATATATACTCACAATGTGATTACCTTTGTTGTCTGAAGAAGTTTGCTGACAGAGCAAACGAAAAGCGCTTAATCTTATTAAATCTTTTTGGCTTTTACTGGTCTGCATTGGTTTTGCTGCTACCCGACTTGTTTACTAGTTCATCCATACCACACATGCACACACACTCACAACCTATTACCAGTTTAGAGTGTCCAGTCTTCCTACTGCATGTGTTTGGAATTTGGGAGGAAACCCACATGAACACAGGGAGGACATACAGACTCCACACAGAAGACATCCCAGCCGATAATCAAGTGGGGGAACCTCTTGCTGTGAGGCGACAACACTATCCACTGAACCACTGTGTCATCCCTTTGCAGACATTTAAATGGTAAACTTGAAGATTAGTGACACGTAATCAACTCTAAAGCCAACAAACTGGGCTTAAAAAAAGCAAAGAAATGAAATGATCAACAAATAAATGAACTTATATCAGTTGATGCTGACATTTTGGTGAACCAAAAGTTCTTCTGTTATTTCTTGTACACCTACTGCCTATGAATGTGAAAAAAAAACTAAGTTCCACCTTAACATGCATACATTATTGCAAATGCCACAGTTACCAGCTCCTCCCATTCATGTTAAGGTGCTACTACCAGAAGTATCATTGGACTTCTGTCAGGAATTACTTCTCAAGGACCCGCCCCCACATCTGACAAGCAGGTTCACTTCTACAAGGTATGTCACTCACGCCTAGCAGCTGAGTATTCCTTTCTTCCTTTCTCAGCAAGCCAACCACAATTCCATTTAATTTCTGACAGGCTTGAAACACGATGTAAAGGAAATATAGTTACTAGCCATATGGTAACAATATCCATTCAGCCGTGTTTTGATTGCAAGCACACTTTTAAATGTAACACATAACTTAGGCGTTTATTAAAACTGAACACTCACATGCAAACAGACACACTCAGACATTCTGACATACTCAATGCATAGGTTCATAGGTAAATACTAGGCTAGTTATCCTTAGGTGAGATTTTAAGCCTCTCCAATTTCCAATTTTGTGCTGAAATTTACCTATCCCATTTGGCTAGAGATTGACCTTGTCTATCCAATGGTCAATAATTAGGTCTATATTACATCATCAAATGCTTAAAAAAGCGAATGATGATTAATCAACCCCCATGTAAGTGAAAGCTTACAATGTTGAAACCTCAAAACAGAAATTTTTTTCCAAGGAAAAAAAAAAACATCTGTTCCAAAAAAAAAAAAAAAAAAAACATTACATAAAGTGGGGGGCATTGCCACCCAAACCCCCTGATGTGGGGGGCAGTGCCCCCCACACCCCCCTACTTAAATATACCATCTCCAAGATGACACTACAGTGCCGAAAATGGCAAAGTAACGGAAGCGGCCAAGCAAATTCTTTCCCAGGGGAAGAATTTGCTTAAAAGCTGCTTCGCTATTTTGCCTTTTCATTCGTTTACATTCGATCAAGAAGGATTTGACAGAATGCGTCTTTGATCACGTAATAGGAACCTCAATAATTATATATTACCACTAGTAAAAATAACTGGGATCATATCACAGATAACTTGAATGAACTCATGCATGGGATAAAGCATTTAGGAGCTGCTTCTGTAGATTAGTAGTGCAAGGGTCAGTCATGGGGTAAAGTTTTTGTTTCCCATCCATACATCCAAGTTGCTGTTGAATAAGGACAGGGATGAAATTTGTTTCATGTGGGTGAGGAGTCTGTTCCAAAGCAGCAGTATCCTCTGCAAAATACACCTGTCCCTCCAAACCATTCTGTTGATGTTACAGAAGAGGTTTAGAGTATTTATGACTCCATCTGACTTGCTCATGTGCAGTAAGTTTATCAGTATTGGGTCAGAAGATGCCTTGTATGCCAGACACAGGCCATCTCTTAGCTGGCTGTAGAATACCGAATATAGTAACAGGGCTTTGAGTAGGTCTACATAGCACATGTAGTTTAGGCCTTGTATCCTTTTAGTGAGGTATCTCTGAGGGCATTACAGTTGTTGCATGCATTTGAACAGATACATACCAAAGATCTAGACACAACCAGCTTGTTTATAAGCTGTGCAATATAGAAGGACTTTGTTAAAACAATGGATACATGTGATTCAGATGTTAGGTCTCTGTCCATGAGTTTCCAAATCCCGAACAACTGGATCAGCTCTTGAGGTGTATTGTCAATGTGGTAGTGCCCTAAGGTAGATGTCTTCCCAAAGGATACAATAATGCATTTTTTGGCATTTAGTTTCAGCCCATGATTTTAGCACCAGTTATTTATTTGGGACAAACCTTCCTGCAGGATGGCTAAGTCATATGGCAATTCAATGACTACACTTTGCTTGCAGTCATCTGCAAACTAAGTCAGCCAGAGTCTTTTGGTATTGTCATTTAATTCAGAAAAGTACATGCCAAACAGTGGAGGTCCCAGCACAGAACGCTGGTAAGGTCCCAGCACAGAACGCTGGTAAGGTCCCAGCACAGAACGCTGGTAAGGTCCCAGCACAGAACGCTGGTAAGGTCCCAGCACAGAACGCTGGTAAGGTCCCAGCACAGAACGCTGGTAAGGTCCCAGCACAGAACGCTGGTAAGGTCCCAGCACAGAACGCTGGTAAGGTCCCAGCACAGAACGCTGGTAAGGTCCCAGCACAGAACGCTGGTAAAGTCCCAGCACAGAACGCTGGTAAGGTCCCAGCACAGAACGCTGGTAAGGTCCCAGCACAGAACGCTGGTAAGGTCCCAGCACAGAACGCTGGTAAGGTCCCAGCACAGAACGCTGGTAAGGTCCCAGCACAGAACGCTGGTAAGGTCCCAGCACAGAACGCTGGTAAGGTCCCAGCACAGAACGCTGGTAAGGTCCCAGCACAGAATGCTGGTAAGGTCCCAGCACAGAACGCTGGTAAGATCCCAGCACAGAACGCTGGTAAGGTCCCAGCACAGAACGCTGGTAAGGTCCCAGCACAGAGCTGGTAAGGTCCCAGCACAGAACGCTGGTAAGGTCCCAGCACAGAACGCTGGTAAGGTCCCAGCACAGAACGCTGGTAAGGTCCCAGCACAGAACGCTGGTAAGGTCCCAGCACAGAATTCTGGTAGACTCCGCTAATGAATAGTCTATTTTGACTTCCTCGCTCTATTATTCAACAAAGCGGCTGTATGCAGATGATGTGGCAGTGCAGGCAGACTCTGAGCTAGAACTTCAGCAAAGGATAGGAGAATGGAATACAAATCTGAAGGCACATGGGATGCAACTAAGCACAGATAAAATGGTGGTAATGGCAGCAAATTGGGGAAATCAGAACAAGCTGAGAGTACAGATAGAAGGGAAGATAGTGGAACAGGTAAACCGCTTCAAGTATCTGGGAGGAGGAGTTGAGGAGAAGGGTAGTCTGAATGAAGAGGTCAAATCTAGAAACAGAGGGTCTGCAGCCAATTGGCATAGAGTATCAGGTGCAGTCTATGACAGAAGAATGCCAAAGAAGCTGAAAAGTAAGGTGTACAAGACAGTGGTGTGACCAGTACTACTGTATGGTACAGAAACCTGGGCAGTAAAGGCAGAACAGTTGAAGAAGCTAAAGGTGATAGAAATTAAGTGCCTGAGAAGGGTGATAGGATGCACATTATGGGACAGATGAAGAAATGAGGACATAAGAGCAGAAGCCAAAGTAGCTCCAATTGCAGAAAAGATCAAAAAGAACAGATTATGGTGGTTTGGACAAATGCAGAAAAGCAGAAGACAAGCTGGTGAAGAAGATTTGGGACAGACAGGAAGAAGGTAAGAGGAAGTGAGGACGTCCAGAAAAGAGTGGGATGGATTTTGTAAAAGAAGATCTATGACAGTCAGGCATGAGTGTTGAAAAAGGCAGGAGTGTGGCACTGAATCGAGAGAGTTGGCAACAGTTAACACAATACCCTGACCCCATGTAGAAAAATGAGAAAAGGAGAGCTGATGATGATGATGATGATTATTTTGATTCCAGTTGGCAATCTAGTGGGTGGCACTCAGTTTGTTTAGCTTTCTCCTATGCCTGAGCAGGTTATTGTCTTAAAAGCTTTAGTCAGGTTGAGGTATGCAGTGTGTACAATTTTGCTTTCTTCTATTGCTATGGTGACCTTTTCAAAAAAATCCACCAGGTTGACCAAGAATGATCTGCCCTTGATGAATCCAAACTGAGATGGCTCCAGTGTCCTTATTGATTAGTTCTATGATAAGTCTTTCCATGACTTTTCATGCTGTAAGACATAAGTCTTCAATCCTGAGTGAAGTCTTACAATGAACACATACCATATAGAAGCATTGTGTTTGGCAGAGTTCTTAAAAATGGAAAGTGAGGAAGACAGGAAAGTGGTAATATTATGATGCCTTAGGATTTGTGTTTCATTTGTTTTATGATTGGTTGTGTTGTTCAGAATTTAAATAATTCTCATTATTTGTAACCCGGTTTCACCATTTATAGGATACATTTTTCTATTTTTTTCTACAGAAGACATAGTTTACTTACCGCTCACTCCGACAGTTTATTTATTATTTATTTAACATTTGTTTACCAGGATAGTCTGGCTGGACCACTAATATCTGTTTTCAGTGGAGTCCTGGTGAGAAAAGCTCCATACATTAAGAAACACACAAGTTATACATAGTATCAATGGAAGAGACAGTAGAGTAACATGCTATAGGATGACTAGTAGTTATAAAGGATACAACATAGCAGTGCAGTATATAAGTGTAATGGTTTTAAAGCATACAATACAATAGGTACAATATATGTCTCAAGTATTGTCATAGTAGGACATATTTACAATATATACAATTTATACACAAGGCAACAGTGGAGCAATTTATAAGTGTGCCACAGAGGCTTAGGGAGGTAGGCTACTGTGTTGGTTTGCCTTCAGGAGGGTGAATTGCAGTTGCATAGATGCTTGGAAATGAGGTATGGTTTTTGAAAGTAGTGGAACAGTTCTGCTGTCTGAGGTCGGGTGGTAGGTTAGTCCATGCTTTTGTTACTTTGTTGGGGAAGAGGGATTTCCCATAGCTGTTTTTACATGGGATATTTGTGATCAGAGCTTTGTTACTAGATCACAATTGCCTGTTTGAGTTGTAGAAGTTTAGTAGGCCAGATAGGAAGGGGTTTTCCCAGGATAGTACAGAATCTGGTGAGCTAGGTTAAGTTGGTGGTACCGTAGTAAGTCGGGGAACTCAAGCCAATGTAAAATATGTAGGGACAGGCAGTGGTGAGACAGGGATTTTGCACTGGTTGCAAACCTGGCAATTTTGTTGTAGCAGGTGGACAGTTTGTTTAGGTCAGTTTTATTTAGGTTTTTTAGTACTGGCGATGCATAGAGTAAAGTAGATAGGAGATGGGTTCTGGCTATGGCAATCCTAGAGATAGAGGTTAGGTACATTTTACTGCAATTGAGGGTCCCTAGTTTTTTATGTACTTTAGAGATAGTTAGAGATATATGTTTGTTAAATTTTAATTGCTGGTCAATAGTAAGTCCTAGTAATTTGGCCTCTGGGACTGGGGAGATGAGGGTTTTGTCAGCTGAAACTATGGAGACTATGGAAAAGTGCTGGGAAAATTAAACATAATTAATATCATTGGATTCAAGTATTTCAAATAAGTATTTAGAAGTCATCCAGTACTTGTTATTGCAGTCATGTGGCCACTGGAAGACAGGCCAGCTACAAAAGACAGCAACAGTGTATATTTTCCTTGTTTCTTATTAGCAATTCAAGTTAAATAGTTAGCAATTTCATTCAGAAAATAGAGAAATGATGGGGTGGGTCTACTGAAGAAATGCAAAGTTAAAAATATGCCTCTTGCCTCCTTTAGACACAGGTTACAGTTCTCCTGGAGTACCCAGAAAACCTAGCTTAACCAGTAAGAGTTTGGAACTATTCTAAGGCAAACTACATCCTATTAAGTGACAGTTTGTCAAAATAAAAGGTTCCCCCTAACCCGAAGACCACAGCTACCTATGCAGAATTATTCAGAGTCCCTTCACATACATGTGAATAGCTGCATAGAAGCTGCCATAACATACCAGAAGTAAACCCAAAACATATACTAAAATTAATTCTAAGCAGGGTATATGATAAAAGAAAAAAGAATCATGGCCAAAATCAGGAAGAACAACTCCCTTAAAGACAAGTGTTCTCTTATACAGCTAAACAAGAAACTAAGAAGTCTACAAGGCCAACTATCAGGTTAATATATCCACACAGGCTAAGGACAATTAAAAATAACACACAGCAGTGTGCCAAACTGCTGGTAAATGGTAGCAACTTCACCAGTCAGAGTTTCATAGCAAATCTACTGGCTGATAAATTCATCTCAGACTTCATCCCCCCAACTCCCTCCCAGCTCCTCTGGGTAAAATACCTTCCAACATACTTCCCCCAACTATTAGTAGGGATCAGGTGCTGACAACACTCACTAAAGCCAAGAACACAACCTTCACGGGTCCCGACAACATCCCTGGTTGCCTCCTGAACAGTCTAAAACAAGACCCGCCAGGACCACTTGAGGCACTCTTCAACTACAACCTTGTAGCAGACTACATTCCAAGTGAATGGATGACCTAAACAGTCATTCCCCTCCACAAGGGAGACCATCAACCAACCCAGAGAACTACAGACTCACCAGTCTATGAGCCTAATATGCAAAGTCATTGAACAAACGTATTTGTTTATTTATTTATCCTTTGTTGACCGGCTTATTCCCACTAGTCTCTTAACATCTTTTCAGGGAGGCTCAAGGTTGTATTTATACTGTTAGTGTAAATTTGGCCAAGGGATCAGGAAATTTATATTTATTTATTTATTTATTTTACATTTGTTAACCTAGTTAGCCCAACTGAGCTTGAGCCCATTTTCAGTGGAAACCCGAAGAGAAAAGCTCCAGTACATGACAAACATTATGAAACAAACATTTTAAACAACACATAACTTGAAACATACATTGAAAACATAGACTAAACATAAGTTAACAAAATAGATTGAAACATACTTCAAAACATAATTTAATACATCACTAAGCTGAGTCAGCCAGAAAATGCAAAATAGTGGAACACCCTAGGGAGCTAGAGCTATAAAATATCATAGTAAGAGTAAAAAAAAAGGGGTGGGGGAATTATGTAGGGTCCTGGCAGGAGCCGATCCATGAGTTTTTGATAGGTGTCATGGGATCTTTTACATCCTCCTGACCTACTACCAAATCAAGCAGATGGGGCCTCGGTTTGACATCTCATCAGAAGGATGGCACACACACGAGTGCAGCTCCCCCCTTATGCTACATTGCAGTGTCAGTAATTGATCTATCTGGTAGTGGAATAGAACTCACAGATGTCTACACCAGTGGTGAGTATGCATATCTTGGAAATGATAAAGATGGACAATAGCAACCTATAGACACAGGACCCAAACCAATTTGCCTTTGTTAAGGGAAGGTTTTGCCTACTTAACATGGTAGTTTTCTTTCAGAAGGTCACCAGGGCAATGTGCAGGGGGAACACAGTGCACACTACATATCTTAACCTGGCCAAGGCATCCAGGCATTGTTGATAAGTTATCTGAGCTAGGCATAAATCCCTGCAAAACTCACTGGATTGAGAGCTGGCTTACAGATGGGACCCAAGAAGTCAAGATCAGTGTGGCCAACTCCACCAAGAGACCACTCACCAGTGGACTACCTCAGGTCTCTGTACTGGGACTGCTCCTAATTGTCATTTATATCTTGGAAGTCAAGGCTAACATTCAATGACTCTGGCTCACCAAGTTGTAAATGATTGTAAATTGGGAACTAATATAGATTCCCCCAAGACAACAACATCTTCCAAGAAGGCTTAACACAGACAAATGAGTGGTGCAAAAGCCATGGCCTAAAATTTAATGCCAAGAAGTGCATTATAATGCCCTTTGGAAAACTGCCAACCTAAATTAATTAGTCCATCAGTAAAACACCCTTAAGAGTTGACCCAGTAGTAAAGTGTCTGGGAACAAATGTAGACAGCAATCTGGCCTGTGAGGAACACTCAGCTAAGATAGTAAGCAAATCAGGGTATGGCATTCAGGTCCAAAGAAGTTATAGTACCACTCTAATCAGCCCTCATCAGA
>NC_056740.1:409387546-409507546 GCF_019279795.1 Protopterus annectens | reverse complement strand
CCGCTACTTATATATACCAACTCTGAGGTCGCACTAACATGAATAACACACACACACTACAAATGTACAAAATCACCACTTTCAACATTTACACATGCACATTCTAACCTACATACCGTAACTAACTCCTAAACCTTACCCAAAAACTAATCAAACCAAACTCCATCCTATCCAAAACCCTAATAACATACAAACATACCTGAATCTCCATTAATAAACACAAATCGTCTGACATACATAGAACCCGGAAACAACGAAGCATTAAAGGGACAGCACACTACATAACACACACCACACAGCAACTACAAAAAAAATAAAAAAAACTGAGATTTGAGAAAATGCAGTTTTGAAAAACTGCACTTTTGACATTCTCGACTTGAAATACTGAAATTCAAGATTTTAGTATTTTGAGTTCATAGGTTCATAGGTCTATACTAGACTAATGGCCCTGGAGCCTTTACAAGTCTAGCCCATAGAAGTGCCCTGATATCGTGCTGCCTGACATTAATTCCCAGTGCCTCTATAAAGTACAGCCACTGGAGTGATCCCCGGGATGAACTTTCTATTACCCATCTACTCATTATGATTTCTCTTGAAGAGGGACAGCAAGGTGCTCTGATTGACATGTATGGGAAGTCTATTCCATAGCATGAGCAGCCTCTGGGTGAGGAACCTGTCCACCCAGCATGTTCTGTTGATTGTGGTAATGAGGTTGAGGTCTCTGGAGTATGTGGTTTGGAGGGATTGGGATTTCTTTAGATGTAGCATTTCTAACAGAGCTGGGTCAGACATGACTTTGTAAGTCAAGCAGAGATTGTCTCTAAGTAGGCGATATGAGACATAGAATAGCTGAAGTCTTTTGAGTCTGTCCATGTAGGACATGTGTTTAATGCTTAGGATCCTCTTTGTGAGGTACTTCTGCGGCCTCTCCAACTGTTGCAGGTGTCTACTGAGGTACATGCCAAATGGGGCATTGTACTCAATGATTGGTTTAATGAGGGAAGAGTAGAGAGAAAGATGATGACCTCTTTCTTCCTGGATGCAAAACCCTTGGCAATGAGATGTGCCACATAGAAGGACTTTCTGACCACAGTGGCAATCTGGTGGTCAAAAGAGAGGTAGCCTGCATCCACAGATCTCTTATAACTCATTCAGTGTTCAGTGGGCTTCCATCAATTTGCTAATTAGTGGGAACTGGGTTTTTACCAAAGGGGATAACAATGCATTTTTTGGCATTAAGCTTAAGGCCATGGTTTTGACAACAGTCATTGGTCTCAGTGAGGCCTTTCTGTAGGATGTCTGCATCACTTGGAAAGTTAATAATGTCTCCCAGCTTGTAGTCATCTGAGAACTTAGTCAGCCAGAGTGTCTTTGTGTTGGCCTGGACTTCTGAGAAGTAGATGCCAATCAAGAGCGGACCCAAGACCAATCTCTGTGGGACTCCTCTCATGACTGGTCAGCAGTCTGACTTGGAGTCCGCTACTTTCACACTATGTGTTCTATCTGTGAACCAGTTTGCAACCCACCTAGTGATATAGGGGATGATGCCCAGTTTGGTGAGTTTGTCAATACTTCCTGAGTGAGGATTGGTATCAAAGGCCTTGGCCAGATCGAGGTAGGCTGTATGCACTGCCTTACCTTCATCCACAGCCCTGGTGACTTACTCAAAGATGTCAAGTAGGTTGAGCAGGCATGATCTCCCTTTCACAAAGCCAAATTGCGTGGGGTCTAGAGTTTGGAGATTTCCTATATCTTTGTTAATCAGGTCCATGATGATGTGCTCCATAGCTTTACATATCAGACTCATCAGGCTAATGGGGTGATAATTACCAGGGTCTGTAGTCACTCCCCCTTTATGGAGAGGGATGACTGCAGAAGTGTGCCATTCATTAGGGACAAAGCCTGAGGTGAGGCTGTGACTGAACAGGGCACACAGATGTGGTGCCAGTTCACTTTGTATTTCATGTAGAACACAGCCAGGCATATTATCCGGTCTAATGGAAGCTGTATATTTGGCGTTGGACAATGCAGCAATAACCTGTGCTGCAGTAATACTGGGTGTTTGGCATTCTTCCAGTATTGTGATTGGTCCCTTTAGGGGGGTGAGTGGGGTAAAGTTGAAACTGAATCTGTCAGCTAGTATGTTGGCAATATCTGTTGGCTCAGTATAGGAGGTACCATTGTGCAGTAACTCAGAGCAAATCTGGGTACTGCCGTGGAGGTTCTTGATATAGGTATAGAAGGTTTGTGATTGTTTTTAGTGTCTGCCACAATTCTGCCTTCATAGCTGACTTTAGAGGATTTGATGATGGATCTCAATTTTTTGCTGAGGCTAATAAGGGAGTTTTTCCAGTCTTGGGACTTCACCTTTTTCTGCAACAGTTTCTTCCTTCTGTTGTAGAGTTTATTAATGGCAGGGGACCACCAGATTGGCTTCATTTTTTTGGAGGAGAGTGTCTTGGTTCTGTTGGGTATAGCTAGTTCCATGCATTTATGTACATGTTCATACAGTGCATTGGTGTATGATTTGGCAGTCAAGCAGCTATTTTCCATTGGCATGGGTGTCATGACGTTAGTCACCTCTGTTTTTAGGAGTCAAAAGTCAGCTTTGAAGAAGGTTTTCATGGTGGTTACCTTTGCAGGGGGTGTGGGTGATGTAGATTTCCATGGTGATTAGTTTATGGTTGGATCTGACCACTGAGGGATTGACTATTGGTGTAGAGCAATGGTCACCCATGTTAGTAATAACCAGGTCAAGGATGTTGCTTCCTCTAGTAAGGGTCAGAATGAGCTGGTCCAGGGCATTGGAACTGATGAATTCCAGGAAGCATTGGGCCAGTGTATTGGTGCTTGAATAGTTTTCCCAGTTGATGGTGGGGTAGTTGAAGTCTCCTAGTAAAAGAGTGTTGGGTTGGACCTTGATAGATTCCATGGTGCTTGGGAATGTGGATTGAGAGTCTAGGGACATGGTTGAGGACCTGTAGCAGGCTATGACCTGGATCGCCATCTTACCCAATGTTAGCTGTACCTGAAGTATCTCAGCTGCATTATGCTGGGCTATTGGTCTGGAGGTGTGCATATCCTTTATGAATATAGAGACACCATGCCTTTGGAGCTTCGGTACATGTTTCAGGGCAGAAAAGTGTGGAATGAGATCTAGCCTGGTAGCGCAGGGGTGCTTTCTGCCACTTTAAAGCAGGTCTCCGTTACAGCGCAAATGTTGATGTTTTCCATTTTGAGGAAAGCTTAGAGTGAGTGTATCTTGAGATTTAGACTTCTAGCATTGAGTAGCATGACCCGCAGACTGCATTTATTTATAGCTGTTACAGTGGTAATTTGGTCTTTCGAATACTGCCTAAAAAAGGCACTATAGGGATGGCAAAAGCCTTAGCCAGTACCCAGAAACCTAGGGGTGACAGGTGCAGGCCATTTCTGGCAAAGCATCGAGGTTTATTAATCATGTCATCCCAAGCAGACAGATACAGGATCCGCTTAGAATGACACCCGAAACTTAGCCAATTGTTGAAGTCAATAATTTTTTGTTTGTACTGCGGTATCATTCTAGGTGACGGTAGGATATTGCTCAGGGTTAGTATCATACCTGCCTGGGCCACATAATCCAAGAGCTCCACCGTGTCTCTTTTCATGTAGTCCAGGGAGGTGCAGCTCAGGTCATTCACACCCACATGGACAATGACAGAGTTATACTTGTACTTGTTGTGGAGTGACCTAAGTGCATGTGTTATGTATCGGATTCTGGCACCTGATAGCTGACTGTTACCTTCTCCATATTCAACCTAGTTTGTGGGACATCTGTGTGCCTCACTATTGAGTCACCTATGATTAGTGTGTTGGGCAAGGTGTTTAGCCTTAGGGGCTTAGGTTGAGGGGCACACTGTGGAGGTGAGCTATGTGTCCTGTTGTTTGTGCTGTGTTGTGGTGGTCAAGTGTGTTTCTGTCTTGGAGGTCTCTGCTGTTTGGGTAAATTTTTATTGTGAGCCACCGCAAAGGTGGGTGTGTGGTACACTTCACATGCATATTGTATATGGTAATGCAGCAACACATGTGGCAAACCTCCTTTTTCAGGATCTAATCCTGTGCAGTTTTGACATATGTAGACCTGGTATATTTAACCTCATAATTTGTTTTTGAGACTATGACCACCCCCACAATAAAGGTTTTCCTGTCCTGCAACTTACCTTAACATAGATAGAAGTATTCCATACTATAAACCATGATAAAACCATACAACAATTCAAGGATTTTAAATATATAAAGCCATAAGACCCTGGGTCCATAATTGGCTACATGACTGTACCCAAAATTTTATAACAGGGAGCACCTGTCCTACCACCATCTATCACCAGTGGAGTTTCTCAAGGCTCTCTCATAGCCACTCCTTTGTGGCTTGCTTTTATCAAACATCAAAACTGATAGTGCAAATATATAGATGACTGCAGGCCCTGAAATACTGGTGTTACCTCTTCTATCACAAGTAGCAATTAAGAATGCACTCAAATGGTGCAATCAAAATGACCCTGTCTTCAGTGTCAAAAATGTAGCATCCTACTCATGTCTCTGGTGTAGATGGATAAAGCCTGGGCTACAGCCTTGATGACCCATATTTTACAAGAGGTATCAGCTGTAAAAGCTAAGTAGGGTACAGGGAATGAGTGGTATTTTATTCACCTACTCATCCCAGGGGACACCATGCAAGTCTTCCCATTGCCATATCTCAACTGGAGTATGGCAGTTAGCCAGCAACACATCGGTCAGGGTAGTGTTACACTGTCAGTGAAGCTGAACTGACCTGGCCACATGAGTAAGACATGCATGCATCCTCTCGACCATTAAAATGTGTGTTGTCATAACAACTGCAGAGAGAGATTAGTCTGGGCAGGAATAAGGATCCATGTGATTGGTAGAAGAGCCCATTACCTATCATCTGACTCAACTCCGAGGAAAATAAATCTATCAGAGACACCCTGGGTCTGGTCTCCATGTTTCTGACAGACAGAGGCAGAAAGTAACTATGCCCAAAGTAACATACTCCTCCACATAACCTTTAGAAATTTTCTAACTAACATACCCCCTCCTAATAAATGCCCATGATGCATAGGGACACAATTGGGTATGGCTGAGTAGCTAGGTTTATAAAAGGCCCTGGTGTTCAATAGCCTAGTATATACCTATGAACAAAAGACTAAGTTACTGTTTGGACCAGTGAATGAATGGATCACAGGGCTCTAGCCCTGACCAGGAAGTGAATGTGCCTGGCTGTCACACTGTAATTTGTAGAGCGTACATAGCTGTCCATCTGATCCTGTTTGGGTCAGCCACTCCGATGATGTAGAAGGATAATATCCTGATTATGGTCCAGCTGACCTGGGTTCAATTAGCATTTGATAGGCCAGTGGAGTGGCAGGGAGGGATCCCAGGGGGAGGGCAGTCCTGTGGGTATCTCTGGTGTGGCGCCCTGGCACAGGCTGGAGACCTTGCTACAGGAGTCTGTCCAAAGGGGGAATAAGGTGAGGACATGACTGAGCTGCTGCAGGCACCCAGTAAAATTTCTCACATCCCCACTGCACTCCCACTCCCAGGCTTTACCACAAAAATTGTAAGGGAATTGGGTGCAAGGGGTTAGGTCATAGGGGAACCTACCCTGCAGATGTTGATGGCCAGTCCTCCAGGATTCCCTTCGGTTCTGCACTGGCTCCAGTCCTATAGAGAAAGCCCAGGGATGTAGAGTGTAAATGGTAGACAAAGTGATGGAGATGGTGCACTGGGTATTGAGCAATATGGTGAAACAGAGGAAAGAAGAAAGAGCCGCCACCCAAAAAAATTATTCTTTTAGGATCAAGAGCCATAGCGGGGCAGAAACTACTCCCCATCCACCATATGCAGTCGTACTGGAGCAGATACAGAATATTATACCGTGTCCTTTTACTTACTCCTCTATCACTTAATGTGATTGGAAAAGTCTAGTAATTCCTCCAAAACAGAAGTGAAAAGTTGCAAACTCATCTTACAGTGAACAATTGCAGTAAATTTCATTCTCTCTTTGCTGTATATCAATGCCTTCTTAGAGGAGTCCTACCCATCCTGTTGCATAGAGCACTAAAGGGCCCTTACTTTTTGAAAGCCAATTAGAATACTTCTTAATGACATTAATACAAGAAAATCAGTGACTTTTATAAAAATTATCAGGCATACTGTGAAATATGACAACGTCACTACTTAAAGACTCCCAACCATATCGAAAAAGTTCACCTACCAATTCAGACACTCAAGCCATACTTTTAAGAAGGAACCAAATCATCATGTGGGCACCTGTAAGTTCAAATGTGGGATCTGGGGAGCGAGCCTTTTATTATCCAATAGGCCTTAAACTTATTCTCCTGACCTATGAACTTATATATGCAAAGGTTTCCTTTAAAAAGACACACATCTTATAATATATAGAAGTTTATTGTGCAGCTTGTAAATAACCACAAGAAATGTGACATCAATGAATATCATTTTTGGATTGTTCTACACTGAGCAGGTTCCTACTGATAATCTGAGCTCATGGATGAGTGTATTCCTTAAATAATGTGAATGAGAGAAGGGCGTTAAAGAAATGCGTGAGTTTGTAAATAAAGGCTAGCTGGGAAGTGGCTACATAGTGAGGAAATTCCACTCATCTTAAGCTCTTTATTCACCAGTACTCATGTTTTACAATGGTGACCAAAATCAATAAAAGCAAATTTTGAGACTTTACTGCAAACTCACTCACAAAACCCAGGTAAGGAGGGAGTGTAATATTTACAATGAAACCAAGTTTTGTTTAAAGCACACACACACACACACACACACACACATATATATATATATATATATATATATATATATATATATATATATATATATATATGGGTCTACTTTATTTGCCCTAACTTCCAGTTGACTGACACTCCATTTGACTGACACTTCATTTGACTGACAAGTATTATTGGCAGTCTCCAGAGCACTGTAAGGCAAGTAAATTGAAATATGTTCCCTTCCCCACTGTGGTGCGACTCTGGAGTTAGAATATATAGTTGGGTGGGGGTGGGGGCACAGCCCCCCACAATGGGTGGCATGGGGAGGGCGAAGCCTTCCACTTACTTTTATTTTACTATGCAATAGCAGACTGATGAAGTCAATGACTATTTGATGAAAGTGCTAAACGTTTGTGATACACGTGTTCATTTTTTTATTTTTTTGTTGTAATAAAGTAGTTGAACCTATGCTCAAGGGGCTCATGTCATTATTTTGATAATATGAAATTAAGTGGGGGGCTTCACCCCCACCTCCCACACCCCCCCAAACTACATATATATATTAACTCCAGGGTCGCACTACAGTGGGGAAGGGGACATATTCCATTTACTTGCCTTACAGTGCTCTGGAGCCTGCCAATAATACTTGTCAGTGAAATGAAGTCTCAGTGAAATGGAGTGTCAGTCAAATGGGTTTCAGTCAATTGGAAGTTAGGGCAAATGAAGTAGACCCATATATATATATATATATATATATATATATATATATATATACACATATATATGTGTGTGTGTGTGTGTGTGTGCGTGCGTGCGTGTGTGTGTGTGTGTGTGTGTGTGTGTGTGTGTGTGTGTGTGCATGTTATGTATATATATATATATATATATATATATATATATATATATATATATATATATACTCTGTATTGCCTGTTAGAATTTATTTATTTATTTATTTTACATTTGTTAACCGGGAAATTCCGACTGGACCAGGTCCATTTTCATAGAACATGAGACACTCTCACTAAACATCCGTGCCCAATGTTCTATAGATATTCTTTCAGCTACAGCAGTTACTTGCTGTACACCAAAAGGATAAACCATAACAATTAAATCTAAATTGTTTTTCTCTTCATTCCATGTCATATCTGAACTGTCTATTATAGGTAATTTTGTAACACACATTTTGTTCATATTACTACCTTTCAAGTTTAAGCCTGCTGCTTTATATTGTCTCTGCTTTTTCATTTGCATGACATTTGTCATATTTTGCAATGTTACTGAATATATTAAGTCCCTGGGACTGCATTATATAAAATTTTCCATTTCATTCAGAGAATCCTTCATTCATCTCAGGTGCTTCTGTTTGATTCAGACTTTTTAAAAATGCTGCTGACTCTTTGATGAATGCAAAAACTCATGTCAGCAGATACTCTGGCACAGAAATAATCAATGCGACGGAAAGGTTGTGTTTCCATAGCAACTTTTATTTCAGCTTTAATACTTCAGTATCCTAGTGTGATTGTTGGCTTGCTTGGAAATAATGCAGAAATAGATGGGCTAAGAAATTAAAACAGATGCAGTAGAAGAAGACGTGCCACATTTTTTAGAAAAAATATCAAAAATATTTAATGAAAATAAGTGAATAAATCTTCGTACTCAAAATGAGAATAATTAATAGAATTGCATGCTTGCTCATATTATTGTAGACTTGACTGCACACTAACAATTATGCAATTGAATGTATAAACCTACAAAACAGACACTGCATACTTATTATTCTTTTTTGTCTGTGTATCTGTTTGCCTACCTGTCTGTTTATAATATAATGATATATCAGAACACGAAGATCGTTTTATGATTCATTGACTCTGTTTAGGTCTTGCAGCACCCCTACAAAATATCAGTTTACAGTCTTTGTTCAGCCTCTTCTTTCATCTCGCTTTCGTATTCTTGAACACTGTTGTTGACCTCTGTTCCATCAGTCCTTCAAATATTGCAATTTCCTATCATTTCACTCTGTCACTTAAATATTAATGTTATGTCAGTCTTAAGTTTTGCCTTTCCTGGGGCTCTTCATGCCCTAAGTTCCCTACCTGTTTTTCCCCTTAGCACCACCCTGCATGTATATTACTATCTCATAATTCTTATTAATTTAACAATCTTTTCTTATTCTTTTCTCTCTCTCGTTCTCGTTTGCGCTGACTGTTCCTCATCGTTTATATGCATGTGACCAGATTTCATGGTGCAAGACATTTCCATTTTCATGCTGCAAGTTTCCATGCCTGCTTTTATCAGTGTCCCTGGACTATTCAACTGAAGGGAATGGTTATGCACTTTTTAATTACCTTGCAAGTGGTTATGCACTTCTTAATTACCTTGCAAGTGGTTATGCACTTCTTAATTACCTTGCAAGTGGTTATGCACTTCTTAATTACCTTGCAAGTGGTTATGCACTTTTTAATTACCTTGGAAGTGGTTATGTACTTTTTAATTTCCTTGCAAGTAGTTATGCACTTCTTAATTACCTTGCAAGTGGTTATGCACTTTTTAATTACCTTGCAAGTGGTTATGCACTTCTTAATAACCTTGCTAGTGGTTATGCACTTTTTAATTTCCTTGCAAGTGGTTATGCACGTTTTAATTACCTTGCAAGTGGGTATGCACTTCTTAATTACCTTGCAAGTGGTTATGCACTATTTAACTACCTTGCAAGTTGTATCAGATCTTGCTTGAGAGTAATTCTTTCCCACATTCATAATCAGATGTCTAACTTTGGGATAGCAATAAATGAGCCAATTCTGCTCTCATGACCAGGTAATACACTTGGCAAACTATGGTGAGCAAAACAATCCCTGATAGTAAGATTTGTGATAACCCACTATTTGTTCTGTTCTAGGAGGACACCTCCCCATAACTGCACCCACCGTATCAGTATTACTTTGATAACTATTATTTGTCACTATTAGCACGAGTTTCAATGCCAAATACCTTTCTGAAGGACATGTACACCCCGTACCCACTGTATTCCCCTTCATTCCTCATGATTACCTCACTGTTAGAAGCACATAAAGTATTGTTACTAATGACTGCACTGTGTAGACCCGCAGATTCACACCTAAATGAAAATCAGTGTACAAGACCACTTGTATGCATGTTACATTTTCACACCTAAATAACAATCAGTGCACAGAACCTTTTGTATGCATGTTGCATTTTCACACGTAAATATCAGTGTATAGGACCTCCCCTATGCATGTTACATTTTCACACATTAAATGACAATCAATGTAGAGGACCTCTTGTACGCATGTTGCATTTTCACACCTAAATAACAATCAGTATACAGGACCTCCTGTATGCACGTTGTATTTTCACACCTAAATGACAATCAGTGTATAGGACCTACTCTATGCATGTTGCATTTTCATGCCTAAATGACAATTAGTGTATTAGACCTCTTGTATGCATTTTGCATTTTCACATCTAAATGACAATCAGTGTACAGGACCTCATGTAAGCATGTTGTATCTTCACACCTAAAATAACAATCAGTGCACAGGTCCTCTTATATGCATGTTGCATTTTCATACCTAAATAACAATCAATGTACAGGAACTCTTGTACACATGTTGTGTTTTCACTCCTAAATGACAATCAGTGTACAGGACCTCTTGTACAAATGTTGCATTTTCACATCTAAATGACTATCAGTGTACAGGAACTCCTATAGGCATGTTGCATTTTCACACTTAAATGGCAATCAGTGTACAGGATCTCATGCAAACATTGTGCATCTTCATACTTAAATGGCAATCAGTATACAAGGCCACTTCTATGCATGTTACATTTTCACACCTAAATAACAATCAGTTCTCAAGACTTCTTGTATACATGTTGCATTTTCACATTTAAATCACAATCAGTGTACAGGACCTCTTGTACACATGTATTTTCACACCTAAATGACAATCAGTGTACAGGACCTCCTCTACACATGTGACATTTTCACACATTAAATGACAATCAGTGTACAGAACTTCATGTAAGCATGTTGTATCTTCACACCTAAAATGACAATCAGTGCACAGGTCCTCTTATATGCATGTTGCATTTTCATACCTAAATAACAATCAGTGTACATGACCTCTTGTACACATGTTGCCTTTTCACACCTAAATAACAATCAGTGGACAGGACCTCTTGTACAAATGTTGCACTTTCATACCTAAATGACAATCAATGTACAGGACCTCCTATAAGGATGTTGCATTTTTACACTTAAATGACAATTACTTTACAGGACCTCTTGTAAGCATGTTGCATCTTTACACCTAAATAATCAGTGTACAAGACCACTTGTATTCATGTTACATTTCCACGCCTAAATAACAATCAGTGCACTGGACCTCTTGTAAGCATGTTGTATCTTCACACCTAAAATGACAATCAGTGCACAGGACCTCTTGTATGTATGTTGCATTTTCATACCTAAATAACAATCAGTGTACAGGACCTCTTGTACAAATGTTACATTTTCACATCTAAATGACAATCAGTGTACAGGAACTCCTATAGGCATGTTGCATTTTCACACTTAAATGACAACCAGTGTACAGGACCTCATGTAAACATAGTGCATCTTCGCACCTAAATAACAATCAGTGTACAAGACCTCTTGTATGCATGTTGCATTTTCACACCTAAATGACAATAAGTATCCAGGACTTTCTGTATGCATGTTGTATTTTTCACTCTTAAAAATGTGAATCAGTGCACAGGACCTCTTGTATGCATGTTGCATTCTTCATACCTAAATGACAATCAGTGTACAGGACCTCTTGTACACATGTTGTCTTTTCACTCCTAAATGACAACCAGTGTACAGGACCTCTTGTACAAATGTTGCATTTTCACATCTAAATGACTATCAGTGTACAGGAACTCCTATAGGCATGTTGCATTTTCACACTTAAATGGCAATCAGTATACAAGACCACTTCTATGCATGTTACATTTTCACACCTAAATAACAATCAGTTCTCAAGACTTCTTCTATGCATGTTGCATTTTCACATTTAAATCACAATCAGTGTACAGGACCTCTTGTACACATCTATTTTCACCCCTAAATGACAATCAGTGTACAGGACCTCCTCTACACATGTGACATTTTCACACAAATGACAATCAGTGTACAGGACTTCATGTAAGTATGTTGTATCTTCACACCTAAAATGACAATCAGTGCACAGGTCCTCTTATATGCATGTTGCATTTTCATACCTAAATAACAATCAGTGTACAGGACCTCTTGTACACATGTTGCCTTTTCACTCCTAAATAACAATCAGTGGACAGGACCTCTTGTACAAATGTTGCACTTTCATACCTAAATGACAATCAATGTACAGGACCTGCAATAGGGATGTTGCATTTTCACATTTAAATGACAATTACTGTACAGGACCTCTTGTAAGCATGTTTTATCTTTACACCTAAATAATCAGTGTACAAGACCACTTGTATGCATGTTACATTTTCACACCTAAATAACAATCAGTGCATTGGACCTCTTGTATGCATGTTGCATTTTCATACCTAAATAACAATCAGTGTACAGGACCTCTTGTACAAATGTTACATTTTCACATCTAAATGACAATCAATGTACAGGAACTCCTATAGACATGTTGGCTTTTCACACTTAAATGACAATCAGTGTACAGGACCTCATGCAAACATGGTGCATATTCACACTTAAATGACAATCAGTGTACAAGACCACTTGTATGCATGTTACATTTTCACACCCAAATAACAATCAGTGCTCTGGACTTCTTGTATGCATGTTGCATTTTCAAATCTAAATGACATTAGTGTATAGGACCTCTTGTAAGCATTTTTCATTTTCACACCTAAATGACAATCAGTGTACAGGACCTCCTCTACGCATGTGACATTTTCACACATTAAATGACAATCAGTGTACAGAACTTCATGTAAGGATGTTGTATCTTCACACCTAAAATGACAATCAGTGCACAGGTCCTCTTATATGCATGTTGCATTTTCATACCTAAATAACAATCAGTGTACATGACCTCTTGTACACATGTTGCCTTTTCACACCTAAATAACAATCAGTGGACAGGACCTCTTGTACAGATGTTGCACTTTCATACCTAAATGACAATCAATGTACAGGACCTCCTATAAGGATGTTGCATTTTTACACTTAAATGACAATTACTGTACAGGACCTCTTGTAAGCATGTTGCATCTTTACACCTAAATAATCAGTGTACAAGACCACTTGTATGCATGTTACATTTTCACGCCTAAATAACAATCAGTGCACTGGACCTCTTGTAAGCATGTTGTATCTTCACACCTAAAATGACAATCAGTGCACAGGACCTCTTGTATGTATGTTGCATTTTCATACCTAAATAACAATCAGTGTACAGGACCTCTTGTACAAATGTTACATTTTCACATCTAAATGACAATCAGTGTACAGGAACTCCTATAGGCATGTTGCATTTTCACACTTAAATGACAATCAGTGTACAGGACCTCATGTAAACATAGTGCATCTTCGCACCTAAATAACAATCAGTGTACAAGACCTCTTGTATGCATGTTGCATTTTCACACCTAAATGACAATCAGTATACAGGACTTTCTGTATGCATGTTGTATTTTTCACTCTTAAAAATGTGAATCAGTACACAGGACCTCTTTTATGCATGTTGCATTTTTCATACCTAAATAACAATCAGTGTACAGGACCTCTTGTACAAATGTTGTCTTTTCACTCCTAAATGACAACCAGTGTACAGGACCTCTTGTACAAATGTTGCATTTTCACATCTAAATGACTATCAGTGTACAGGAACTCCTATAGGCATGTTGCATTTTCACACTTAAATGGCAATCAGTATACAAGACCACTTCTATGCATGTTACATTTTCACACCTAAATAACAATCAGTTCTCAAGACTTCTTCTATGCATGTTGCATTTTCACATTTAAATCACAATCAGTGTACAGGACCTCTTGTACACATCTATTTTCACCCCTAAATGACAATCAGTGTACAGGACCTCCTCTACACATGTGGCATTTTCACACAAATGACAATCAGTGTACAGGACTTCATGTAAGCATGTTGTATCTTCACACCTAAAATGACAATCAGTGCACAGGTCCTCTTATATGCATGTTGCATTTTCATACCTAAATAACAATCAGTGTACAGGACCTCTTGTACACATGTTGCCTTTTCACTCCTAAATAACAATCAGTGGACAGGACCTCTTGTACAAATGTTGCACTTTCATACCTAAATGACAATCAATGTACAGGACCTGCAATAGGGATGTTGCATTTTCACATTTAAATGACAATTACTGTACAGGACCTCTTGTAAGCATGTTTTATCTTTACACCTAAATAATCAGTGTACAAGACCACTTGTATGCATGTTACATTTTCACACCTAAATAACAATCAGTGCACTGGACCTCTTGTATGCATGTTGCATTTTCATACCTAAATAACAATCAGTGTACAGGACCTCTTGTACAAATGTTACATTTTCACATCTAAATGACAATCAATGTACAGGAACTCCTATAGACATGTTGCCTTTTCACACTTAAATGACAATCAGTGTACAGGACCTCATGCAAACATGGTGCATATTCACACTTAAATGACAATCAGTGTACAAGACCACTTGTATGCATGTTACATTTTCACACCCAAATAACAATCAGTGCTCAGGACTTCTTGTATGCATGTTGCATTTTCAAATCTAAATGACATTAGTGTATAGGACCTCTTGTAAGCATTTTTCATTTTCACACCTAAATGGCAATCAGTGTACAGGACCTCCCCTATGCATGTTGCATTTTCACACATTAAATGACAATCAATGTACAGGACCTCTTGTGTGCATGTTGCATTTTCACACCTAAATGACAATCAGTATACAGATCCTCCTGTATGCACGTTGTATGTTCATGCCAAAATGACAATTAGTGTATAAGACTTCTTGTATGCATTTTGCATTTTCACACTTAAATGACAATTAGTGTACAGGACCTCATGTAAGCATGTTGTATCTTCACACCTAAAATGACAATCAGTGCACAGGTCCTCTTATATGCATGTTGCATTTTCATACCTAAATAACAATCAGTGTAAAGGACCTCTTGTACACATGTTGCCTTTTCACTCCTAAATAACAATCTGTGGACAGGACCTCTTGTACAAATGTTGCACTTTCATACCTAAATGACAATCAGTGTATAGGACCTCTTATAGGGATGTTACATTTTCACACTTAAATGACAATTACTGTACAGGACCTCTTGTAAGCATGTTTTATCTTTACACCTAAAAAATCAGTGTACAAGACCACTTGTATGCATGTTACATTTTCACGCCTAAATAACAATCAGTGCACAGGACCTCTTGTAAGCATGTTGTATCTTCACACCTAAAATGACAATCAGTGCACAGGACCTCTTGTATGCATGTTGCATTTTCATACCTAAATAACAATCAGTGTACAGGACCTCTTGTACAAATGTTGCATTGTCATACCTAAATAACAATCACTGTACAGGGTTTCTTGTAAGCATGTTGCATCTTCACACCTAAATAACAATCAGTGTACAGGACCTCTTGTACACGTTGCATTTTCACACTTAAATGACAATCAGTGTACAGGATCTCCTCTACGCATGTCACATTTTTACACATTAAATTACAATCAGTGTACAAGACCTCTTCTACACATGTTGCATTTTCACTCCTAAATGACAATCATTATTCAGGACTTCCTGTATGCATGTTGTATTTTTACTCCTAAATTGAGAATCAGTGCACAGGACCTCTTGTATGCATGTTGCATTTTCATACCTAAATAACAATCAGTGTACAGGACCTCTTATACAAATGTTGCATTTTCGCATCTAAATGACAATCAATGTACAGGAATTCCTATAGGCATGTTGTATCTTCACACTTTAATGACAATCAGTATACAAGACCACTTGTATGCATGTTACATTTTCACACCTAAATAACCATCAGTGCTCAGGACCTCTTGTATGCATGTTGCATTTTCATATTTAAATCACAATCAATGTACAGGACCTCTTGTACACATATACGTTCACACCTAAATGACAAACAGTGTACAGGACTTCCTCTACACATGTTGCATTTTCAAACATTAAATGACAATCAGTGTACATGACCTTATGTTTGCATTTTGCATCTTCACACCTAAATGACAATCTGTATACAGGACCTCCTGTATGTATGTTGTATTTTCATACCTAAATGACAATCAGTGTACAGGACCTCTTCTACAAATTTTGCTTGTTCATACCTAAATGATAATCAATGCACAGGACATCCTATAGGCATGTTGCATTTTCACACATTAAATGACAGTAAGTGTACAGGACCTCTTGTATGCATGTTGCATCTTCACACCTAAATGACAATCAATGTACAAAACCTCTTGCACAATTGTATTTTCACACTTAAATGACAATCAGTGTACAGGATCTCTTGTACACATATTGCATTTTCACACCTAAATGACAGTCAGTATACAGGACCTCTTGTATGCGCATTGTATTTTCACACCTAAATGACATTTAGTGTATAGGACCTTTTGTATACATTTTGCATTTTCACACCTAAATGACAACTAGTGTACAGGACCTCTTGTAAGCATGTTGTATCTGCACACACCTAAAACGCCAATCATTGCACAGGACCTCTTGTATGCATGTTGCATTTTCATACCTAAATGACAATCACTGTACAGAACCTCTTGTAAGCAAGTTGAATCTTCATACCTAAATAATCAGTGTACAAGACCACTTGTATGCTTATTAGATTTTCATACCTAAATAACAATCAGTGCATAGGACCTCTTATACAAATGTTGCATTTTCGCATCTAAATGACAATCAGTGTGCAGGAATTCCTATAGGCATGTTGCATTTTCACACTTAAATGACAATCAGTGTACAGAACCTCTTGTACACATGTATTTTCACATGTAAATGACAATCAGTGTACAGGACCGCCTCTGCGCATGTTGCATTTTCACACATTAAATGACAAACAGTTTACAGGACCTCCTGCACGCATATTGGATTTTCACACATTAAATGACAAGCAGTTTACAGGACCGCCTCTGCGCATGTTGCATTTTCACACATTAAATGTCAAACAGTTTACAGGACCTCCTGTATGCATGTTGCATTTTCGCACATTAAATGACAAACAGTGTACAGGACCGCCTCTGCGCATGTTGCATTTTCACACATTAAATGACAAACAGTTTACAGGACCTCCTCTGCGCATGTTGCATTTTCACACATTAAATGACAATCAGTGTACAGAACCTCTTGTACACATGTATTTTCACATGTAAATGACAATCATTGTACAGGACCTCCTCTGCACATGTTGCATTTTCACACATTAAATGACAAACAGTTTACAGGACCTCTTGTATGCCTGTTGCATTTTCACACATTAAATGACAAGCAGTGTAGAGGACTTCTTGTATGCCTGTTGCATTTTCACACATTAAATGACAAGCAGTGTAGAGGACCTCTTGTATGCCTGTTGCATTTTCACACATTAAATGACAAGCAGTGTAGAAGACCTCTTGTATGCCTGTTGCATTTTCACACATTAAATGACAAGCAGTGTAGAGGACCTCCTGTATGCCTGTTGCATTTTCACACATTAAATGACAAGCAGTGTAGAGGACCTCCTGTATGCCTGTTGCATTTTCCCCTTGATGTTATTTGGGATGAATATAAAACTGCTAAGCCTGTGATTATCTAGCTTCTTACTGGATTCTTAACTCTCCAAGGACATTACAGGTTCGATCCCCTGACCTTCTGCCATTACACTGTTATTTTAATATGTATTTATTTATTATTTTATTTTAAATTTGTTAACTGGGAAAATCCAGCTGGACTGGGTCCATTTTTAGTGGAGGCCCAGGGAGAAAAGCTCCAAACATATAAGACTAGTAACAGTCACAAAACATATTACATTAACAAGAAACAAGTATAACATGAAAGTAATAAAAAAGTTATACATACAGATTCTAATTTAGGTTAGAGTATAACAGTTAAGCTGTACTAGTAAAATACTTACTATGAGAAGACTACTCAAAGAATTTACATGATAGGGCATCTCGAGATATTCTAAGGTGGTTAGCTTAGACTAGGATAGTTGACATAGTAAGATAAGTTGTAAGAAATGTCAATGCATATGGTTTGAAGTAGGTTCAGTTTTGGTTAGAGAAGTCCAGTTACAGGAAGCAGGTGAATTAAGTTATACATGGGTAGTTCCAAGTTTCCAGTAGATGTGATTTAAGAAGTTTTTTGAACTGAGTAACATTTGTGGCAGAAGTAATAGGGGTGGGGAGGTTGTTCCAGGCCTTCGCTATGATTTGTGAGTAGAGAGATTTTCCAGCAATGTTATTGGCCCTTGTGGTACAGAGGAGAGTTGTATTTGTAGAACAAAGGGGGAGAGTAGTAGTGTAGTGAGTGAGCAGGTGTTGTAGGGCAGGAATTTTTTTCTGGCTTGGTAAGGATATTGAATGCAGTATTCAGCTGTTGATAGGTGAGTATTTTGGTAATTCAAGACATTTAAGGTTTCTTAATACTTGGCAGTGATGGGTTCTGAATGGGGAGTTCACAAATTGCAAATTGGCAAATTTTATTGTAGCAGGATTCAATTTTGTCTAGATCAGCTTTTCTAATGTGGGTTAGTATTGGATCTGCGTATGTGAGTGTAGACAGAAGGCGAGTTTGGGCTAAGGTGATTCTTGCTTTATCAGTGAGAAAGTTTTTGTGGTGATAAAGAGATCCTATTTTTATGGACCTTTTGGATAGTTTGTGCTATGTGAATATCAAAGTAGAGATTTTTATCAATTTCTACCCTGAAGAGTTTGGTGTGGGTTGAAGGAGTGATTAGAGTGCCATTTTTGGATGAGATGGAGAAGGCTAAGGGAGTAGATTTGGATTTGTTTGGCATAAATAGAAAAAATTTAGTCTTCTTGGGGTTAAGGATAATTTGGATATCAGTCATCCAATTTTCAATAGCAAAGAAAGATTCTTGGCCAGTTGCTGTAAGGTAAAGAGAGATGGGGCTGTGCAGGTGAGTGTCACGTCATCAGTGTACTGTACAAGGGAGGCTTGTAGTGTGTCAGTGTACAGGTTATTAGTGAATATAGAGAAAAGGAGTGGACCGAATACTGACCCTTGTGGTACTCCTATAGAATTGGAAAGTAGAGGAGATAGAGCCTCTTGCCATTGGACAGTCTGCTGTTTATCAGTGAAGTAGCTGTTAAACCAGGATATGGTATGGATAGCAAAGGATAGGGATGTGAGGGTGTCTATGACTTTTGGGTGTGACACCATGTCAAATGCTTTGGAGAGGTGCAGAAAAGCAGCAGATACAAAATTGTTTTTGCTCCTATGTTGATTAACTTGATGTGTAAAGGAGAGAAGTGCAGTAATTGTACAATGATGTGCTGTGTTGCATGGGGGAGTGAAGATTATATGTGTTCAGAGGTTGTATAACTTAAAAATGAATACATTTTTCGAGAAGCTTGGATAAGGGTGACAGTATAGCTATTGGGCAGTAGTTGGAGAAGTCGTAGGAGTGGCCACCTTTATGTAGTGGTATGATGTAGGATATTTTCCAAATTTGGGGGACATAGGCTTCCTGGATGGACCGGTTGATGAGGATTGAAACTGGTTAAGCCAGTGAGTCAGCTGCCATTTTTAGAAAGGTAGCAGGTAGACAGTCTGCAAGCTAAAGTAGTAGGTTTGAGGTTTGAAAGGAGTTTTTTTATTTTAGTTGTTGGGACAATTGAGAGATTTAAGGGGGTAAATTATTTGGTGTTGTAGTAGGATTACTTGGCTGGTTCACATTTGAAGATGTAGGTGTGGGAATATTTCTGGATGTCTGGGTGGGAAAAGTCTGGATTGAGTTTATGAAATGATGGTTAAATTGAGAAGCAATCTCATACTTATCATTATGTGTAGAGGTGGGGGTAGGGGTTGTTGTTTTACCAGGTTTTAAGAGGGAGTTGATGGATTGCCAAAACTTTGGAGGGATTTTAGAGTATTTGTTTCGGAGACTTAAAAAGAAGTTTTGTTTGTCTAGTCTGGTCATTTGTTTGGCTAGATTCCTAAGTTGTTTATTGTTTTGCATGGTCTGGTTGGAGCTGTCATTTTTGCATGTTTTCCAGGCCTTATCTCTAGATTTGTGTAGTGCTCTAGTATCCCTGTGCAGCCATGGAGCGTAAGTTGCTTTGGCTCTTATTTTCCTAATAGGTGCGACAGAGTTTAGAACATTGATAAACAGATTGTTGAAATAGTCAACTGCTTTGTCTAGACCTAGGGTTGTTAGGGGAATCCAATTGCATTGTTTTAATGTCATTTAGGTCCTTTTGGTTTACCTTATGAATATCCCTGACCTGTCTGTAAATGATGGGGTTTGAGTTAATTATACGCTTCTTGAGGAGGAAAGTGGGGTGATGATCACTTAGTCTATCTGGAAGGCATCCAGTTTTGTAGTTTAGTCTGGGATTGTTTACTAGTGTCCAATCAAGTATAGATTGTTTATGGAATTTTTTGTCTATTCTGGTGAGTTCCTGAATAAGTTGAGTAAATCCATAAAGGTTGACCTGACTAGAAGAGTTAATGGAGCTGCAAGTTAGCTAGTCAGTATTTAGGTCTCCTAGTAGGATAGTCTCTTGTGGTAGGTTATGTTTGAGCCACTGAAACATTTCTTCAATAGTGGAGGAGTTATTTCCTGGAGGGATATAACTACAAAGAATGTTAATGTTTTTCCTTGTTTAGGGCCATGACAGATCCTAAGGTTTCAGCATTATGAAATATGGGTATAGGGTTAAGAAGGGGTTTAAGATTCTCTGTATTTTTAAAGAGAATAGCAACACCACCTCCTTTTTTGCCAGATCTAGCTAGTCATAAAATATTGTAGCCTGAGAGGAGGATCTTTTGATTGAGGGTGTTAGGTTTTAACCAGGTTTTGGTTATGGTGAGTATGTCAGGGGAGTGTTGACTAATGAAGGGATGCAGGTCAGTGAGTTTATTATAGATACTTCTGGCATTTATGTTTATGATGAGTAAATCAGATTTACCTTTATTGGCAAATAGGTTGTGAGGTGGACCTGGATTAAAATGTATGTCTTCTGCAATTAGAAGTGTTGCGGTAATGTGCAGAATGTGCTTGATTATGTGTGAAGGATATATTAGAGATGTATGTCATGATTTATGGGTGTGAGGATGAGGTATATGGGTCTTATTGGAATATGGTATAATTCTATCTTTAAGTAACATAGAATAGATACTGTAGTTTATGTGAATTTCCTTGTGTGTTGTAGTGTGAGTGGTGTGATAATTTGTAGTTTATAGGTCTATGGAGGTGTTTAGTGATGTGTTATAAGTTAGGGCTGTGAGAGTAAGTAAGTGTAGTGGGAGGAAAACTAGCATTATGAGCAGTGATTGAACAGGAGTATGTGTCCTGTTAGATTGTAGAGGGAGAGGGGTGTGGTTGCAGAGTATGGTTGTGGGTTGTGGTTAGTAATTTAATTTGGAGGTGTGGTGTCAGGGAGCTAATTGGTTGGGGCTGGGGTCAGGTGACAGTGGGGTTTGATAAATGTAGGAGAAGTGGGGGTAGGTGGAAATTGGGGGTAGGGTAGGCGAACATAGCAGGTTCAGCCAGACCACAGACTACAACCGAGTCAATGTGTTTGTGTCGAACAGGGATAACCATTCAACAGGTTGATGAGGGTAAGTGGACTAGTATCTAATAGCCTAAGCACTGTAACACACTTGTTTAGTTCCCTATTGCTGTCGCTAACAAATGACTAGGGGAGGTTCAAGTTTTCTGGTACTTAGTGCTATGGTTCCCATGCAGGCATTAACAATTACAAACATTCCTTGCTAGGTATAATATTTGGAAATTAAAGTTATTAACCTTATGTTTTTGAGTGAGAAACACTGTTATAGTAGTACAAGCACAGGTTTAGCTTCCACACAGTTGCTGCTGGTGGAAGCAGTCTTCTCACTTTGCAAGCCTTTCTTTGGGTGGGCTGGGCAGGGAAGCAATGAGGACCAATGGGTTTATCCTAGGGAGGGAGAATGTGAGGAATATAACAGTTAAAGGATCCCTGTTGTAAAAAAATGAATAAAAGCCTTTTACCATAGCAATATGTCGACACTGGCACAACACTTTTAACCAAATAACAAAACTTTTATTAGCATGCTACAAGTTCATAGTTACTTTACTACTTAACGATGTATGCATTTCCCTATTTCAGTTTTAAATGCCTCTAGTTCCTCCTTTTACTTTTTAATTTATATTACAATACAGGATATTACTCATCTACAAGTCCGTACATACTTTCAACATACCAATGTATGCATTTCACTGATCAAACTTTAAGCACACCTGGTTCTCCCTCATAGACTTTAGCTCTGTACAATATAGGATTCCTGTTCAACTAACTCAAAACTGCATGCTAATAGGTGTATGAGGTAGAACAAACTACTTACCTATCCTATGTCCTACTGAGAGGTCCCAGCCCCCAACAGTTACTGCATTACCATTACAGCATTGTTATATTCTTGGGAATATAATATAATAATATTCAGCAGGTGTAATATACTGGCATACAGTCATAGGCATACAACAAACTTTGTAAACTTATAAACTTTAATTTTCTTAAAAATGTTTTCAGTCACATTACCTGATGTACTGATTATCATATATATGTATCTGTCCATGTATGCTGTTTAAAACAGCATAGTGAGTTAAAGTTTGAAGTGAAAATATATAACACCCAATACTTTTATAAAATACATCTCTTTGCATCCTGATGCAGTCAGATGCATATATTTTTTGTAATAGGTATTTTAAATCCCTGGAAGCTAGTAATGTTGATGTTAGTCTAGGTGATGGTTATATAGCAGAGATTAGTTAACCATGGGTTAACCATGGGACTCACACAATCGCAAACATGCTGAACCATAACTGAGTAATGCATTCAATATGGTCACCACAAACATCAGTTAGGTAGCAGAGTGGTAACTTTTACAATTGTTTTATTTATTTTTTATTTATATTTATTAACTACATTAGTGGATAGATCATAAAGCAATACTCCACGTGGTCTGGCAGCACTGTGTGATTGCATGACTTAGGCACATAGAGAAGACAAAATGAGAAGGAGTGTGCATCAAACCCTGGACTAATGACAGCATGTTGGTAACAACCCTATCAGTGATGAAGGTCAGTTGTCAGGCTTGATCACTAAGTCTTGTATAAAAGACGGTCATTTTCTATAAGAATATCATTCACAATTATGAGCAAGTAGATGTGGGTCATAGATATCTGCTAAAGATATATGTTGTCGTTATTAATATTAAAATAGTTCTTTAACCAAGTAAATCTACAAAATGGAATTATTTCTTTGCAAAGGTTTTTCTTTCTTTCTTTCTTTCTTTTCTTTATTTTACATTTGTTTACCTGGAAAGCCCAACTGGACAAGTTGGCCTTTTTCAGTGGAGGCCCAAGGAAAAAAGCTCCACAATTAATACATAAAGTATACAGATATAGATTGGTATGGCAATGATAGTAGATACATACATGAAGAAAGATAAAATGATTATAGGTGTGAAAAAATATTGGATAGATAGCATAACATTTTTACATCTTGACAATGATTATATGTGTACAGAGATATTGAACCGACAGTTTACATTTTTTATATCTTGACAGTACATTTTTACAGTATGTTTAGTTTTGCAATACATTGTCTTAACAATAATGTAGCCAGATTTTGATGGGGTTGAAAAACTAAGTAAAACTACAGGAGTTCATAAGTTGTTTAGTAGTTATATATTACAATTCACAGGATGGCCAGTAGTTAACGACAATTATTTCTTAACCAGGTTTAGTACAGGAGCATGTCCATGTATTAGTTTAATGTGTTTTAAGGCTCTTTTTGAATTTGGTAATGTTGTAGGTAGATTTTATGCATACGAGCAGAGAACTCCAGAGATTTGCTATGTATTTAGAGTGTAAGCAGAAAAAGGAGTACCAAGCAACAAACGGAACCAGAAGAATTATTTAGCAGTGAGGTTACTTCCTCTTGTTTTTTTATGTATTTAGAGTGGAACGATTCTCCGGCTGTGCTGTTAGCTTTAGATATCTTCAGTAATGATTTCTTAGTGAAGCGCAGGACATGATTAGTAGAGTGGGGTTGGAGGAGATTAAGAGGGGCAGAAGTTTTGTCTGGTTGATGGAGTAATTAATGCACCTTGGTCAGTTGGTTGTAGGCTAAGACATTGGGCAGTTCTAACCAAGCGAGCTGTTTTAGTGCTCGGCAATGATGAAATGTATAAGTCGAATCTGTGGCAAACTTTGTAATTTTATTGCAGCAGGTATCAAGTTTACTTAGGATCATAGGATCACAGGAAGTTACTAGGCTATTGGACCTGAGGCCCTTACACGCCTAGCCAAGAATTTATCCCATGTTCCGATAAGTCAGTACCTGATGTCCCTGTCCAGCAGGGACACAGGTGGAATCCAGGGGTGTATTGTCTGCTCCTCATCCAGTTATCCAGGTTGCACTTAAAAAGGGTTAATGAGGTACTCTGCTTGATGTGGAGAGGAAGTCTATTCCACAGATGGGGGAGTCTCTGAGACACAAATCTGTCCTGCCAACAAATCCTATTGATGTCACAGACCAGGTTGAGGCTACATGTGTGGGTTACTCAAGTGGAGTTAGACTTGTAGATATGCAGCAGTCCCATCAAGGTGGGCTCTGAGATTGCTTTGTATGCCAGACAGAGGTCACCTCTGAGGAGTCTGTATGAAACTGAGTAGAGGGACGGAGTAGAGGGACAGGGCTTTTAGCCAATCTGTGTAGGGTAGATATTTGATCTGCTTGCTTTTGGTTTGGGAGAATGGGGGAGGGTAGAGACAAGGTGAGTTTTTGGTGGCTTTTGTGTTTTTTTTTTATTAGACATTGTTTGTGGTTATATATAGTATAATGATTTTTTTTTGCGCATTCTTTATTGATCAGGCTATGTGAATGTTGAATTTCATGTTGCTGTCTATGATTACACCAAGGAGCATGGTATTGAATACCAAACAGGTAATTGTATTATTTGTTGATGAACTATTGAAAGAAAGGGGGAGTGGTCAGTGGCTCTTGTGGGTTAAAAAGGCATGAGCTTATTGGGGTTCAGAATGAGCTGCACCTTAGCTAGCCAAGATTCTACTTCAGAGAAGTATTGCCAGCATTATAAGTTGATGTTGTTGGAGTGTGGGAGCAGTGCATATTGGAGTTGAGTCATTCACATACTGGGCAACGGATGCATGGAGGGCTGCAGTTTGAACATTGTTAGGAAATAGGGTGAAGAGGAGAGGACCCAGCGTAGAACCCTGTGGAACTTCCAAAGTTGCTGTCTAAAGAGGTGAGAGATTTTGGTGCCATTTGACAGCTTGCTGTCATCCAACCAGATAATCCTGGAACCAAGCAGTTGTGAAGTAGCTGAGTTTAAGTTCTGAAAGAGTTGCTATAAATTTGATGGGACAGATGGTATCAAAAGCTTTGAATAAGTTGAGAAAGATAGAGGATAGAAGCTTACCAGCATTTCTTTGCTGATTAATGGTGTTAGTGAAGGACATCAGGGCAGTTGTAGGGCTATGATCCGGTCAGAAACCATGCTGAGTGTGAGACAGAAGATTGTTGGTTAGGAGACAGGTTAGTAAGTGAGAGTGAATGCATCTCTCTAAGATTTTGGATAATGGTGACAAGGTTGCTATAGGATGGTAGTTGGATAGTTCTGTTGAGTTTCTGCCTTTATGCATTGGGATAATATGTGTTATTTTCCAAACTGTTGGCACTTTTTGTTTGGAAATGGCTTGATTAATAATGATGGAGACAGGATAGGAGATGATTCAGTAAAGATTTTGAGAAACTCTGCAGGTAACTGATCACCTGCTAGGATTGTTGACTTAAGCTTTTTTAGATATTCTTTTATAATTTCTGTATGGACAGGTTGGAAGGAAAAGGTATTGTTTTCTTGATTTGATATTAACTGCAGTGGTGGAGGAGTACAGCAGTAGTTATTTGTAAGGGCTAAGATGGTTTCTGTGAAATATTTCTTAAATTATATTTCAATACTACCTTTAGTATTGTTGACTGATGGGGATTATTTTCTAGCTTGCCCTGGTTGTAGGATTTTTTTTTTGTTGCTGACCAAAATTTTGGAGGATTGTTTTGACGATTCATTTGGCTAGCACTATAATGGTTTCTTTTGTCTTGTCTGATTTGATTTTTGGCTTTGTTTATTAATTCTAGATGGACCTGTATTTGCTGAGGTTTTGTTGGTTTGTCACATTTCCCAAGCCTTATCTCTCATTTTTTAGTAATGATCTTGTTTCCTTGGCTAAACAAGGTGCAAAATTGGATTTTATTCTTACTGTCCTTGGAGGAGAAAGTCTGTCAAGGATGCCAAAGAAAGTGGAATTAAAAACAATCTATGGCTTCCTCTAGAGGGAAATACTTGAGTGGTGACCAAGTACAGTGTTTATGGGTGGATATGAATTTTCTGGGGGTAAAATTTATTTTATTTCAAAATGTTTTGTAGGTATTGAGTTTCAATGGATTTATATGGTGTCTGACCAAGTAGGTTGGGGGATGGTCACTCAGGGTGTCTGTGAGACAACAGCATGTAGAGAGAGACTGCGTCTGCTAGTTAGGATCCAGTCCAGGATGGACTGCCTCTTAGATGTTTTGTCAATCCTAGTCAGAGATTGAATCATTTGGGTGAAGCCATGAAAATTTATCTGATTAGTTGGACTTTGGGAATCACAGGTACACCTATCTAAGTTGAAATCACCCATGATAATTTTTTCTTGGGGTAGGGAGTTTGATGTCCACTGAAGGATATGTTTGACAGTGGAGAGGTTATTTCTGGGGGAGGGTGTAGGTGCTGGCTAAATTTAAGTGTTTTCTGGAGTTAATTATTAGTTTTGTAAACATTATTTCTGCATTATTGAAGATAGGGGTGTCTTGATTAATAAATACTAGATTGAGGTTATTTCTGAACAGAATGGCTATGCCACCTCTTCTTTTGTTATTCCTGTCTAACCTAAGGATATTATTGCCCTGTGAGGTATAATTTAATTATTGTTAATGTCTGGTTTTAGCCATGTTTCTGTTATTAAAGCAATGTCTGGTGAGCAGAGAGCAATGGTGGCATGTAATTCTTGCATCTTGTTAAGAATGTTTCTGATGTTATGTTAAGTAATAATAGATCATCTCTTTTTCTGGGAAGGTTGTAAAAACTTTGTGGTTGAGTAATGTGTTGGGAGATTTGGTGAGCTATATTAGTACTGGGTCCAGGGTTTGAGTGTATATCACCACTAAGGATGAGTTGCAAAGCTATATGTGTAATCAGATGTAGGAATTTAGTTATGAATTTATCATGTTTTAGAGAAATGGGTGGAGAAGTTTTAATAGAAAGAATAGTATATGACGCCTGATCTATGCTTGTAGTGTTGTAAATGGAAGGTGATATCACGATAGGTTTGGGTACAATACGTTTTGGGGATGGGAAGGGGGTAGTAGGGGTGGAGATTAGGATATTTAGATAAATGTGATGGAAAGTGCAATGGGTAGTTTTTGTAAGAATAATGAGAATTATAGAGTATAAGGGTAGCATGTTGGCTTTGGTATGTCTTTTTGTATGTTATTATTTTATGTAGTACAGAAACAATTATGTAGACTTGAGAGATTATGAAGAGATTGGTACCTGGGCCTAGTGTTTAAGGATGGGTACTTGTTCTAGTAGAGTATATAGATAATGACAGGTTAATTAGTAATGGGAATTTTTGTAATATAGTTTAGTAGGCATACTTATTTGGCTATATCCTAAGGTACAGATAGATACCTTGTTGTAGGTTAGTGGGCTTACTTTTTGCAGAGATAAGTTCTAGGAGAGATAGAATTGAATATTTAAACTGAAAATGCAATTGAATTTTTATTGGGGTAGAGGAAATAGTTATGAGATTGGTTAACTGGGGTAGATGAAGTAGCTATATGATTGGTTAATGGAGGTTATGGGAGTGGCTAAAGTTAAATGTAGGCATAGTGGGAGTGGGTGAGAAATGGGGGTAGGGTAGTAGATTGGAGTGAGCCCAAGTGAAGTGAGGGTGAAAGGAGCAGGACTAAACCATGAAGCAGACCAAGCAGAAGAAACAAAAAATATATCAATTTCAATATAATGCCACAGGTCAGTGCCAGTATTTCTAGCTAACAAATCCTCTGTTCACTTGCTTATTAAAGTAGAGTTTTGTTTATTAAACTTTTCTTTAGACTTTGAAATCTTAAACAGAGAAAAAAACAACAAAAAACAATTGTATAGTGGGAGATGGGAGGGGGGGACCTAGCTATAGCATTCCAGTTTGTGTTCATGCCATTACACTACCTAGGTTCATATAGACAAAACTGACAAAATGTACACTGCTGAGACACAATCCTGTTGTATAGATGTGGATAATTCAAAGGGAGCCAAACCAGGAGGGAAAATACTTACACTGAAAATAGTATATAGGAAACTGCTGAAATTAGATTTAACTATCCGCTTGAGGCACGATCCTGTTTTATAGCTGTGGATAATTCAAAGGGATATAAATCAGGATGGGGAGCACTCACACTGAAAAGAATATATAGGCACTGTAAAAAAAAAGATTCAAAGAAGGGAAAATTAGATATTAAGTTTGAAGGAGGTAGGATACTGTAAGTTATACTCCTAATGCCAGAAAACCTAATGTAATGGAAACAGAGTTGGAGGGAACCAGATGCAACAATAATTCAGCAACTAACAAAATACATTAGGCAGTAGACCTACTATAGCATAAAATACTGTAAACTGAAAATCTAGCATGTAGAAGTGAACCATTAAATTCAGGAATCTCAAAGCAGTTCAATACTACAGTAGTGCTAAAATTATAAGGAAGCAATATTCAGAGCAAACAGCATATAACACAGGTATATAAAAATAAATGGTATTAAAAGGTATAAAACAATGAAAAACTGAGCGTAAAATTGACTACTGGCATGGTTTTACATAAGCAACATCAACAGTTCTGCACAGTGGTAGATCAATTTAATAAATCCAACGCAGCTCACTACTTGATACTCATTAAGCCTCAGAGGTGCTTTAATAGCATAATTCTATTGGTCACTTTACTCAAATGCATGTTATTATTAACAGTCAGATTATTAGAATGCAGATATTACAGTTGGAATCCAGGAGTATATTAAAACAAAGCTTAAATCTAAGTTGGCGAGCACTCTGTAAATGGAACACCAAGGAGCTGTTGCACAATACTCAAAGCCATAGAGGTGCCGAAACAGCATAAATTCTATTGGTCATTTGACTCACAAACAAGATATAATTAGCAGTTAGATTCTAAACATATAGATATTTTAGCTAGTACCCAAAATAGATTAAAAAGTTAAAACTTCAGGTAAAACTTATAGCTTATGTGGCGAGCACACTTTGAATGGGACACCAAGGAGCAGTTATGGTCTCCCTTGCACTATTTTAAAATGGTGCTTTTTGCCTCCAGAAGAATAAATAGGCTCCATTTAGATGCTTTGCAAGGGAGGGGCAATATTACAGTCAAGGAGCATTGTGGGTAATGTAACAAGCTAGATTTAATGAACAGAAATACTGGCTACTGAACCACGAAGCAGACCAAGCAGCAGAAACAAACCAAAAAAAAAAAATCAATTTCAATATAATGCTGCAGGTCAGTGCCAGTATTTCTAGCCTACAAACTCTCTGTTCACTTGCTTATTAAAGTATAGTTTTGTTTGTTAAAACCTTGAAATCCTAAACAGAGGGAAAAAAACAACAAAAGACAATTGTATAGTGGGCGACGGGAGGGGGGAACCTAGCTATAACATTCCAGTTTGTGTGCACACCACTACCCTACCTATGTTCATATAGACAAAACTGAAAAAAAGTTTATTATCTAAAGCTTACAGGGGTAAGATACAGCTGTTCTACAGCTGTAGATGATTCAAAGGGATTCAAACCAGGAGGGGGAGCACTCATGCTAAAAAGGGTATATAGGGAAGAGGCATGATCCTGTTGTATAGCTGTGGATAATTCAAAGGGATCCAAACCAGATGAGGAACACTTGCACTGAAAAGAGTATTTAGTGAACTGCTGAAATTAGAGTTAACTGTCCACTTGAGGCATGATTATCTTGTGGATAATTCAAAGGGATCTGAACCAGGAGGGTGACACTCATGCTGAAAAGAGTGGCAAGCATGCTTTGAACAGAATGCCAGTGAGCAGTTACACTCTCTCTCTTGCATTATTTCCAAGAACACTGCCCTGGTTAAATGGCTTGCTCAGAAGCATTCATTAAGGAGTCAGATGTTGTTGGCAACAAGCTCTGTTTAGGATGGTATTACTCTCAAGCTCAACTCATTGCCATATTCCACACAGCTGTGTTGTCAGGTAACAGAAACGTTAATTATTGTGGGTGTTGGTGAGAAGTCAGTGATGATATGCTCATGACAATAACAGAGGGGATGGAGCTGCTTAATGACACAGGCAGCTTTGGCATCACACAAGGTTGCTAAGTCTGTTGCACATATACAAAGTCACACACTGGATTTTGTTTCCTAACTTGTTCTTACAACTTTTGATTTCAAGGTAGAGAATGTCTCTTAGCTGGACCAACCCGGGAAGATGGGATATCCAGCTATACCTCCTACAAGACCTGTCACTAGCAGTATACCCCCAGGGTTCTGTCATTGGACCACTCCTTTTTTTGCATTTACATCTCAGAGGTCAAAGCTAATGTTAAGGGTTTGTGGCCAAAGGACTGCAAACTTGATGCCATGATAAATTCTCCAAAAGACACCAAGATCTTGCAAGCGGGCCTGGATCAAACAAACAGTTGGTGTCAAAACCATTTGCTAAAACTAAATACAGAGAAGTTGTTGCTGTTTTTCCCAGTTAGGGGTCGCCACAGCAGAACTCCGGTCCGCTAATGATTGGCAGTCGGTTTTTATGGTGCCAAGGTGCCAGCCCGACCCCCAACCTTCAATGAAGGCATGCCCATTCACGCATGTCTTTTTAATGCCTCTCGACCACGGGGAGGGCATGCAGACTCCCACAGAAGGTGCTCCAGCTGAGAATCGAATGGGAGAACCTCTTGCTGTGAGGCGACAACACTACCACTGCACCAAGTACATAATCATATATTTCAGCAAACATACTGCCCCCTTGTAGCTATGACATTGCCAAGACACCCCTGCTAGCTGATCCTGTAGTTAGGGATCTGGGAACCCATGTTGACAAGGAACTGTCCTTTGATTACAACGTATTCACTGTTGTAAGGAAGCAAATTTTCATTGCACAGCTTATATCTAAAGGTAATGCCCGGAGATCCAAGGATCTAATTGCTCCACTGTACTTGGTACTTATTATATTGATCAGTGAGTATGAAGTCCCTTTCTGTATGTATCTGTCCAAATGTTTATCACAACTGAAATGACCACAACCCTTCCTCAGCAAAAAAAAAAAAAAACAAAGGCCTAAATTGTAAAATCTATTAAAAATTCAGACCATCTCAAAATCTTGCCCCTCTTTTCAGTTTCATACAGGCTACTAAAGTGTCCTCTGACAAGCATATAGAGCTTCAACAGACCCTATTCTGCCAGATTCATTGACCATTCACAACTCCAGTATTGCCATAAACACCAACTCAAGGGATCTCAATCTTTTTTTGCAAAATAAATAGAACATGTTAGAAGGATAGATTTGTATCACAGACAGTACCACTTCTAATTAACCATCTTCTACTCCACGTAAAGTAACATATTTCTTTTACTCTATTTAAATGTTATTTTGGCAAACTGATGAGTAACTGCAAATGCACTCTGCATTTAACACCAATGTCTATCAAGCTCAATGCCAAAAAGTGCAGTGTCATCCCCTTTGGTAAAAACTCTGTACCCATGAACTACCACATAGGCAGCAATCTACATAATGTGCGATAAGAGACCTTGGGACTCAGGTGGACAGTAGTCTCTCCTTTGATAGTCACATCACCACAGTAATCAGGAAGTCCTTCTACTGTGCACACCTCATCATAAAAGGGTTCTCATCCAGGAAAAAAGAGGTCATTGTTCCCCTCTACTCGACACTCATTAGACCCATTATAGAGTACAACGCACCTTTTGGAATGTACCTCACAAGACATCTGCAGCAGCTGGAAAGGCCACAGAAGTACCTCACAAAGGGGATTACTGACCTTAAACAAATGCCCTACACTGACCGCCTCAAAAAACTCCAGCTTTACTCCGTAGCATATTGCCTACTCCGAGGTGATCTCTGCCTAACATATAAAGCTATGTCAAACCCAGAGCTGTTGGACATGCTACACCTAAAGAAAACCCAATCCCTCTGAGTTACACGCTCTATGGACCTAAACCATGCCACCACAATAAACAGGGCATGCTGGAGGGATATATTCTTGTCCCAGAGACTTCCCATACTCTGGAACAGGCTACCCATCTATGTCGAGCAAAGTTCTTCATTAGCACTCTTCAAGAAAAATTTTGATGAGTGGATGGGAAACAGGAAATACACCCCGGGGATCACTTCTGTGTCTCTGCTCAACTTTGGCACAGGAAAATAACTTTCTTGGGTGGTGTAAGCCAAGGAACCTTGTTGGCTAAGCTTACGTAAGCTCTTGGGCCGATAGCCTAGTACCTACCTATGAACCTATGTAAATTTCACAACATATCCTTGTTGGCTTATCGCTGGATTAACTGAATACAAAATAAAATGAATAAAAAACAACCATGGGGATGTAAGGCTAAGCTTCTTAAAATCCTCTGAGATTAACATCCTAGCAAGTACCTATGAACATTTGAATATCTAGTTCATTTTATTGTGGTGCTCCATGGACTAAGTCATCCCATACTTAGCTGTTATTTTATTTTTATTTATTTTAATGGAATTTTTCCTCCTTATTGCCTGACACAGCCATTAACCTTCCTGTGACCAGCTGACTTTTTTGTTTCCCTTGAGAATGACAACTGACTGGCCTGGTCCATTCATTCCTTCACAAGGTAAAAATAGATCATGGACGGCCATCATCCAGGCAACCATCAGGGAATTTTCTTGTGTGGGTCATAACTTCCCAAATCCTTTGAGGTAGCTGATAGATTTGGCACATAGTGCTGTTCTGTGTACTGGTGCACAAAGGCATCCACCTGGCTCCTGCTTCAGCATGTGCACTCCCATCCAGGCATGCATGACATGTTGGGATGCATCCACTGGGAGACAGTACAGACAGACATACTTTTCTAGGTGTTATTACTGCAGCAAAACTTGTTCCTTCTCTAACCCCAAAATGGATAAGGAGAAAATGGCTACCCACTGTGATTTCCAAGATACAAATCAAACTCAAGTCATCTGAGTTTACTTATCTATTCTAAAAGAAAAAGCTTTGATTTGTTTATTTATATGGATACCACATTTAGTGGTAGTTTCATTCCATTAACAAACCAGTTCTTTCAGAAAATTAATACAAATAACCAAGGTTAACGTTGTTAACTATAATATAGTTGTGGTTAGAGAGCAGCGGATAAAGTCACTCCAGAGTATTTATGCTCATTGTTGATCGTGTATTATGAGCTACAGTTTGATTGTTTGCATTAGGAACTATGTAAACAATGGCAAAGGCTGAAATGTACATGCCAAAGTAGAAAAACCACATGAGGACAGGTACAGTTACTGTTTAATATATATTATTCATTTCTCAAAAAATAGTTTGCTACTCAATTTTAAGATGTTTTAGTATCCATCCTGTATATTCCAAACTTATTTTCACATCCAGTCATTTTTTTATTGTTATAGGAACACAGGTCCTGAAGTGCCCCTAATGTGCATGCTTAGAGTATGCAAGCTCCTACAGATCCTTGCAGCCCTGATCTATAAAATAAATATAAACACTTTTTGAAACTAAAGGTTTAATTATTGCTGGAGAAATGAATAATATATATTAAGCAGTGACTTTGTCTGTATTTTTTCTTGCATAAGGCTAAATAAGAGCTGAACTTTAATTTGGATACCCATTATGTAGTATTTCATTCAAAGATCTCATATAAAAATACAATGTTCCTTTGATCTAAGATTGCTCAGCTGCGTTCTTCTAAACAGTCATAAGCCTGCATAGAATCAAATCTATAACTATTTAACAAAGCCTTTTTGACCCTACAATGTGAAGAAGTGTCACCATCTTTTTTTTGGATAAGGATGCCAAAATCAGGCATTCTTTCACACAAGGTGTAACTATTTTTCATTTAAGTGTCACATATGTTGATTGCTACTCTGTCTCTTGATAAGTTTAATTACACTGTTAAAAATAGTGCTTTCAAGTTTTGTTTCATCACTGCAACTGATGTAATTCAAGATGGACCCTAGACTAAAAGGCTTGCAATTTTTTACCTTGATATCTTGGATCCAATTACCTAGTAATGTTTTTCATAATTCTTTGATATGGGGACTTTATATCTCATTGAAGAGAGGCATTCATTTTCTCTCTTCTCAAGGAATCGTCCTTTGGTCCAAACAATTTGGAGTAATAACATCCTTTCTGTAACCCACCCTTTTTTAAATATGGTTATAGAAAAGGCTGAATGTGCTTAATTGTACTGACAACCTACTGATCCCAACCTACAAGATCCTTTTCATTCGGGTTTTAGATTTTAACACAGCACTGAGATTGGCTTTCTCTTGGCAATTACAGAACTACTTATGATCAAAAATCAGCAGTTATATTTGATATTGATTATCTATGACTGTTGTGCAGACTATGGCAATATGGAACATAGTATTTACTGCAACATCGTAATAACTATTGTGGTTTAATGTATTCCATACTTTATTGATTTGCCTCTTAACTCGCAGATCTTGCTTTGTAGGGAGTCACTGGGATAAATTCCTACCGATACAAACTACTGATGTATAGGATGCCTCAGGCCTTGGTCCTAGTTAAGTTGCTTTTCACATGGTATACACAGTCAGGTGGTATACACCATCACCAATAGAAGTCATGCAGTGCACAGACCTAAGCAATCGCATGCTGATGACATTGAACTGCTCCTATCCTATTTCGAAGAGAAAGTGTGAAATTCTACTACTTTGAAAGATGGCTTAGATACTGCTGTTTAGTGGAAGAAGGCTAGTTGACTAAAACTCAATGCTGCAAAGAATGGAGACGACATTGGTACATTGATCTGTATGTCACCATCAGGAGCCTCTCTTTTTTTCCTTCATATTCTGTGTGTAGACAGCAAGCTGACACTTTTCATTGTTATTTACTAATGTCTAAGGAATAGTGATCAGACAGGCCACATTAATTCCCCTTTGAACATGGATGAGGAGATACATGCCTTTGCATCTCTTCAGTCTGAGTAATATGAGGTACTGTGCCTTAGGCTTTCATATGGTGACCTGGTCTAACTATAACAGGTACTGAATTCTGTGACTAAGATGTTGACAGGCACCCACAACAACTTGCCATACTACATTGTAACACAGAAACTATAGTGGATACTTGTGGTGTCCAGCTGGGCTTTATACACTTTTCTTACCTACTGACCCCTACACAGTCTGGGTCCTGTCTGTTAGTTCTGTGTTCCTCAATGAGGTTACTGAGATCATCGGGTGAAGAGTCTATGGTTGTTCCTAAGACCGCTTTGGAAATTTCTGTAATAATATATTTTCCTGTCTAATGAAATTATCCACCTTCCCTTATACTGGAGAACAATAACAAGGCCTCATTCTGAATATTGTTTATGCTCCATCTGTTCATGATGTTTAAGTTACATATACATTGAAAATACTTAAATCACCATAATTTATTGAACAAATTATCATGATATGGCTTTTTATTAATCTTTTCAACTGCTTATTTAAGTGTTTTAATTATTGTAAATGGTATCCCCACTTAGGCATATTAGTAACTTAAAAATTAAAGATTGACCAGATGCCAAGGCATCCACCATTATATACCATGGTATGTATTATTTTTGAGAGGTCATCATTTTGGTTACCTGTAATTTCCTTTTAGTAGCAAAACAGGTGGCACACTCACCTTTGGTGCAAATGACTGTGTGTTCTATTCCCAAACCAGACAGATGGCTTGCTAACACTGCAGTGCAACATAAGGTGGGGGTGCTGCACTTCTGCATGTGTTGCCGTCTGGAAGAGACATAAAACCAATCTCCCTCTACTTGACTTGGTGGTAGCTCAGATAGATGGAAAAGATTGCATAACATTTATCAAAAGGGGGGGGGCTTTATTTAAAAACAAAAATAACTTATGTACAAAATATTTGCATATCTAAAGATATTTATGTAACTACAAATATGTAAATCAACAAATCTGTTTACACATATTCATAATTTCCTTTACAATCATGCTAAATGTTCATTCTTGTTACCCACTCCTATTTCCATAGCCACCATCTGATTTTACTTAATATTGTTACTAAAATCCATTTACCATTAAACAATTTAATTGGTTCTTTCATTCCATATAACATGAAATAACATTTTTATCTATTCTTTTAACAAATTATTTACTTCTATTCTTATACTATCCATATTTAATCATATCCATGTTTATTTTATCCACTTCTTTTATATCTTCAAAAACTATTCTTTACATTGTTTTCCCCATAAATTTTTACTCTATTACAATTTGAAAACACATGCTCCATATGGCAATACCAGTCTCCACAAAAAATCTTGACATTCAACTTTCTTATTACACCATTTGCTTCTTATTTTTATAGCTTTAATTTTTTTCATCTGTTACATTTTTCCACGGTTTTACACAGTAACGTTTTATCATAACATTTTTATACCACACTTTGCTATCTTTTTCTATATCATCGATTTTTACCTACAAACCTGTGTCAGCCTCATGCAATGACAGCACTGAATTTTTGAACCAACTGTACATCTTCAGCAGGCTTGATGCAGAAAACAAAATGATGGCAAATAAACTACCTGTTGACAAGGATGAAGCAGTGGTGAGCTTGAACACAATTAATGTCATCAGAACCTTGAAACGTGTCAACCCGAGGAAAGCAGCTGGCCCAGATAACATCATGGGTAGGGTCCTATGGGAATGTCCAAAAAACCTGGCACCATCACTCATGGCCATCTTCAGTACTTCTCTACAACTAACCAGTGTACCAAAATGCTTCAAGAAGATGACCATTATTCCCTTACCCAAGTAACCACAATCAACAACTCTAAATGACTACCGACCAGTGGCTTTAAACTTGACAGTGATGAAGTGCTTTGAGAAGCTGGTTAAAGGTCACATAGCCCCAAGAATGACAGCGACTCTGGACATCTCCCTGCAGTCCATGAAACTTTGACTGACTTGGAAGGCAAAAACTGCTACACAAGACTACTATTCCCAGACTTCAGTTCTGCCTTCAATACTGTCACCCCTCAGAATCTGATAATGAAACTACTACAGTTGGGCCTCAACTCCCACTTATGTAATTGGATTCTAAGCTTCCTCATGGAAAGGCCTCAAAGGGCTTGTGTGGGCAACAACAGCTCTGAAAGCTTAACCCTGAATACAGGAGTACCACAGGGGTGTGTCTTATGTCTTCTCCTATTCACTTTGGTGACACATGACTGCATGGTCAGACATGAGTCCAATAAAATCATCAAATTCGCAGATGACACCACAGCCTTAGGTCTGGTCAGAGATGGAGACAAGACAGCCTACAGGAATGAGATTGAACATCTGTTAGGCTGGTGTGACAAAAACAACTTAGCTCTGAATGTCAGCAAAAGTAAGGAACTGTTTGTGGATTTCAGAAGGTCTCATGAACCACACCAACCTTTAGAGATTAAATGGATTGGGAGGGTGGCCTAATCGTTAAGATGTTTGCCTTAGAAGCACAAGGTGCAGGGTTCGATTCTCACAAGGGATACTTAGCTAGGCTTAAAATGGCTCGCAAGGGCAGTTAGCCTAGTACTAATCTATGAACCTAATCTATCTATGGATGACAGTGGAAAGGGTAAAAAGTACAAAGTTTCTGGAATATATATCACTGAGGATCTGTCCTGGTTGGTTCATGTATCTTATATACTCAAAAAAGCTCAGCAACAATTGCACTAAGGAACCGAGGAAGGCAAAACTATTTAAGACCATCCTCCAGACGTTTTACAAGAGTACCATCAAAAATGTTCTTACCAATAGCATCACTGTCTGGTATGGGGACTGCAACACCTCTGATCGCAAGGCTCTTAGGTGGGTTGTAAGGGAAGCCGAGAAAATCATTGGGTCCCCTCTTGCAACTCAAGAAGACCTACATGAATCACACTGCATCAGTAGAGCCAGGAAGATATCCAGTGATCTTTCCAATCCTGCAAACAGTATGCTTTCCCACCTCTCCTCGGGTAGGAAATACAGAGGTGTGCACTGCAGGGCTTCTAGACTTAATAATATTTCTTTCCTCTCTCCATCAGACTACAGAACTCTTGTGAAAAATGAGCCAGAAGTCATTGCATACTTCCCCTCCTACTACATAGTTATGCTATTTAGCTGACTGTACAGATTCTTACATATCCAGGCTTTGTTGCACTATAAGTATTAAGCTTTTTCATGTGCAATAACTAACTGATGTATATATTTAACGTTGGTTCACACCTTACCTCACTGTAGGACTCTATGAAGTGCAATATAGATCACACTGTGCAATATTCATGCTGACCATTCCATATGCTGCTTGGTTCGTATGTTATAGTAAGATAATGCACATGTTGTTACTCAATTCTATTTATATGTGAATTGTGTCTGGTCATTATGTTATTATTTTATTTTATGTTATTTTATTATATTCTTCTCTCTCTCTCTCTCTAGATATATATATATATATATATATATATATATGCTTTTGTACTGGGAATGAAGCACCACAATTTTGTTCAGCTACACTGTGGTGTAGTTCTGAATGATAATTAAGTTTTCTTTGAATTTGACTTTGACTTTTATTTTCCACAAAAATATTTTTTTTTTTATTTCTTCATTTATATACTCTTTTTCTCTTATCATACTTCAAAATGTATCATACTTATATTTATATAGTTTTACTACTAATCTCTCAATTTTTTTTCATTTATCCATTTAACACTTCATACAAATTTAATGAAGCAGTATATTCTTCTAGATTAATTAATCCTAAACCTCCTTATTCTTTATTTACATACAAAACTCCTCTTTTTACTGGGTTTAATCTCAACTCCCCCATATAAATGAAAACAAATATGTGCAATAATTCCTTTTCAAATACCATGAAAATCCACTTTTTAGTATAGAGAATTTTAGAAATGCAATGTTTTGGTATACAAATGTGTAGGGGGTGTGCACACACACATATTATGTATGTGCATGTGTGTGTGTGTGTGTGTGGGGGGTATATAAAGTAGATATAAAAAGTTTACACACTCCTGTTAAAATGCCAGGTTTTTGTGACATAAAAAATGAGACAACAATAAAGCATTTCAAAACTTTTCCCACCTTTAATGTGACCTATAACCTGCACAATTCAATAGAAAAACAAACAGATCTGTTAGGGGAAAAAAAATAAAAAAAAATGCAATAAGCTGGTTGCATAAGTGTGCACACATTTAAACTAATACTTTGCTGAAGCATCTTTTGATTTAATTACAGCATTCAGTCTTCTTGGACAGGAGTCTTTCAGCATGGCACATCTTGACTTGTGAATATTTGCCCACTCTTCCTTGCAAAAGCGCTTGAAATCTGTCAGATTGTGAGGGCATCTCTTGTGCACAACCCTCTTCAGGTCACCATACAGATTTTCTGTTGGATTTAAGTCTGGGCTCTGGTTGGGCCATTCCATAACTTAATTTGCTTAGGGTGAAGCCATTCTTTTGTTGATTAGGATGTATGCTTGGTACCATTGTCAAATTATAAGGTGAAATTCCTCTTCATCTTCAGCTTTCTAGCAGAATCCTGAAGGTTTTGGGCCAAATGTGACTGGTATGGAACTGTTCATAATTCCCCTCCACCTTGACTAAAGCCCCAGTTTCAGCTGATGAAAAGCAACTCCAAAGCATGAAACTGCCACCGTCATGCATCACCATGGGGATGGTGTTCTTTTGGTGATGCAAAGTGTTGTTTTTCAGCCAAATGTACCTTTTGGAATTGTGGCCAAAAAGTTCAGCCTTGGTCTCATCAGACCAATACACATTTTTCCACATGTTTTTGGGAAACTTGATGTATTGTTTTGCAAATTTTAGCCAGGCCTGGATGTATTTCTGTGTAAGAAAATGCTTCCATCTTGCAAAGCCCAGACATATGGAGAATACAGGATATTGTTGTCACATGTAGTACACAACCAGTACTTGCCAGAAATTTCTGCAGCTCCTTTACTGTTGATGTAGGTCTCTTAGCAGCCTCCCTGACCAGTTTCTGTCTTTTACTTCCAGGGATGTCCAGTTCTTTGCAATGTCACTGTTGTCCAATATTTTCTCCACTTTTTATGATTGTCTTCTCTGTGTTCCATGGTATGTCCAATGTTGTGGAATTTTTTTATACCCTTCTCCTGACTGATACCTTTCAACAATGAGATCCTTTGATGCTTTGTAAGTTTTCTGTGAACCACGGCTTTTGCTGTGGCAGGCAACTGAGTAAATGTCAGAAAAATCCTACTAGGACAGCTGAACTTTATTTGGGGTTAATCAGAGTCTCTTTAATTGATGGTAGGTGTGTACCCAAGAAGACTGAATGCTGTAATTAAATCAAAAGTTGCTTCAACAAAGTATTAGTTTAAGGCTATGCACACTTATCCAACCAGCTTATTGTATATTTTTTATTTTTTATATTCCCCCCCTAACAGATTTGTTTGTTTTTCAATTGAATTGTACAATGATAGGTCACATTAAAGGTGGGAAAAGTTTTGAAATGATTTATTGTGTTCTCATTTTTTTATATCACAAAAACCTGACATTTTAACAGGGGTATATACACTTTTTATATCCAATATACATATACATTTATACAAGTGTTTACATTCAGATTTTAAATAAAAAAGTAAATAAAATGTATATATAATGTTGGGGCATATTAAAATATGGTAACATGGTTTAAAAACATGTGGAGCCTTTTGAAATTTTAAAATCTTAAATTTTGCATTATGCAACTTATCATGTGATTTTGTGATTTTAAAAGGAAGTGATAGTGCATACTTCCTTATTTTGAAGAAGTCTAAGTGTACTCACTGACAAAAGCGCTCAATAAATTGTGAAGTCTTGTCAACCAGGTATCTCTTTCGTGGTGTTTGGTGTAACCTTTTATAAAAATTGGCCAGAATGGTGGATGATATTTAAGGAAAAATATAAAAATATTTTTACAGTGGCTATATGATGATGCTGATGTGAGAAGAGTAGAGAAAGAAAAACATAAAAGAACGTATAATGATGCATTTGAAGATTTAGAACATAATGATGGAATGTACTTTGACAAAGAAAACAAATTATATGAGAGAAATCAAGAAAAAATACAAGAATTGTTATATAAGCAAATATATATTTTTACAAGGAAAAATAGAATAAGTATTGAGTTACTTAAGCAGATTGGTATGGAATATGGTAGTGTAATCAGAAAAGTAAAAATGTAAAATGAGAAATTAAAAGAACTCAAGAAAAGATTATGAATAGTGTAGTACAATATGTGCAAGAAATATACCACTATATTTGGTATACCAAAGACACATAAAGGGCTGGAAAATGTAACTTTTAGACCCATAGTGGATGGACGTCGGTTGAAAACATACTCCTTTGGTGTCGTAATAGATAGATAGTTGAAACAGCAGGTAGTGAATGCAGAGCACATTCTTAAAGACTCATGGAACTTTCTAAGAAGGATACGGAAAGAACTTTGGGATCAAGAAATTATTTTCTTAACTATAGATGTAGTCGATTTGTTTACATCTATCCCAAAAAAAGAAGGTTTAGATTGGATCATAGAAAGTCTACACAGGAACACCCCTTTAGGACATGATAAAAAAAGAGCTTATTTTGGAATTCATGGAAATAGTCTTGGACAACAATTATATAATTTTTGATGGAGAATATTACAGGCAGCACAAGGGGGTGGCTATGGGGGCTTCATGTGCTCCTATTTTCGCTAAACTTGTGCTGTTAGAGTGGGAGCAAAGTAAAGTCTTTCAAAGTGACTTCTTTCAGTATATGAATCTATATGTTAGGTTCCCGGACAATATTTTTATTTTGTGGAAAGGTTCAGAAAATAGAATTAAGGAATTGGTTCAATATCTAAATGAAAGTACAGGATTTTTGAAATTTACATACGAATATAATAAGAATGAGATAAATTACTTAGAAAAACAACAATTGAGAAAGACAACAATTGTTTCAAATCTAAGGTATACAGGAAACCATCCTTTAGTAATTCCTACCTACAATATTCAAGTGACCACCCAGTCAGACAAAAAAATTGTATAATAAAGGACAATTAATAAGAATAGCAAGAGTGACCTCCAAGGAAGAGGACATAGAGGATGAATTACTGACAGTAGCAAAATTATTTCAAGAGAGAGGGTACCCAACAAAAATTATAGATGAATACGTTGGATATGTAAGAAGTGAATGGGGGAAAAATATAACCCCCGCTAGGGAATTTAAGTGCTATAGATGAAAGTAAAAATAAAACAGAGGAAGAAACCAATTGATTTGAAAAGGCTATGGTTATCCCATATGGGAGTAAAGCATTCGAGGTAGAAAAAATTGTTAATAAAAATTGGGCTATTCTTAGAAATAACCCAAAGTTATGGGTTATAGGGGGTTCAAAACCAAGTTTTGTATGCAAGATAGGTCCTAATTTAAAAAAGACCTTTGAAATGGGCACAAAGAATAGGGGTAGGTATGGCACTACAAAATGTGGAAATTGTTCTCAATGTAAGTACATTTGTACAGAAGAGAACATTACCATTAACAACTCATTAAGAACTATAGTTAGATTTGAGAAGGGAAACTGTCAGACCACAGGAGTAGTTTATTTGGCTATGTGTAAATCCTGTCCCAGCTTTAATATAGGTAAAACTGAAAGACGATTGAGGGACAGGATATATGAACATACATACCAAATATCTACCAAGAATGTTAATAATGCCCTATACAGGCATTCCACAATCTGCCTGAATTGTAAATAGTTCAGTTTTGGCATTTTAGAAAAAGTGTCACAAAACCCTAGGGGTGGGGATTACAGAAGCCATATAGAAGAAAGAGAAAGAAGATGGCAAATCAAGTTACAAGCAAGCCAAACACCAGGGTTAAATGAAATAATATCAATTAAGCCTATATTGTGTAAAAAATTGGACTTCAAGAAATAAAATTTTAAATGGAAGTAGTTTGATGGGTAGAAACTGGAATGGAAGATATTATGTCAATAAAAGGTGTTTTTAGGGAATTGTCATGTATTATAATAGAATGTTTTAACATTTTTATAACAGAAGGTTTTAAACTGAAGTATGGTGCACTTTAAATGCACTTTAAATATCAGTGTTTAATTAGTGATGGCATCATTGTTATAGAGTATATAAAGGGGGGAAATGGTAATAGACACAGATTCTGATGAAATCCCTGGGCATAGAGAAGAAAGTGCTCAATCTTTTAACTTGTGTGGAATTGTTCAAATAAAGAAGTTTCTGAGGGAATCCAAGCCATGCCAGTGTATACTTTGGTGTAGACTGTGGACTTATACACTGTTGGGCTCATTCCTGCATTCTTTTTATAAAAGGTTGCCATAGTAATATGATCTTTCCATAACTGTATTACTAATTTATTTCCTTCTTCATTCCATGCTTTTTCAGTTATCCTCTTTATTCCTTTACCTGTTTTTATATATTCCTTGTTTTTTTACCTCTTGCCATATTGTAAGATGATAAAAAAATCCTGTTTCATGTACCCTCTTCTCCTCTAACTAAACCTTCTGATACTATAAAGTAATCTATTCCATTGTATACATACCTCCTTTGAAAGTCCATACATTTTGTCCCGAAGTTTTAACTTACCATATAACTTCAAACATTTTTCTTATATCTTTTCCTTTATTTTTATGCTTGCCTCTTAAATCACAACTAAAGTGTCCTGTTATTAAAATATTCATATTTATCACTTCACAGTCTAAAATCTGATGAAATAAGTGCTCCCTTTCTTTACAGTTAGTACAAGCATATAATGTTATAATTCTATATACTTGTTCTTTCCATTTTAAATCGACAATGGTTAATTATCCCATTTCGGAAAGTTACATGTAACATCTTTACTGTATTTCTACAGAATATGGCTATTCCAGAACATCTCTCCTTTCCCAAATTCCGGATTATCTTTCCTCCCCATAGTTTCTCTGTAATCTTAATTCATTTGTTAAAAATCTTGTGTCTTCTAATAAAATTACATCTACAAAACATGTATTACACCAAAATTCCTATTCTCCCTATATTCTTAATACAATTCACATTTATAGAAACCACTCCAAATTTTTCATTTCACTTTTTCTTAGATTCATGGTTTCATAACTTCATGGCTAATTTCTAGGCTAGCTTTCTTAATGGGCCATTATAAGCCTAACCAATTTGCTTACCAAAAGTGGTAATCAAGCCCTGTATCTTATATATGTGAGTCAGATACCTTAACCATCATACTAAGCCCCAGTCATTACCTGCATATATTCTTTTTCATCCATTTCCTTTCTTTTTTCTTTTGCACTTATCCCTTTACATTTTCTTGTTTGTCTTTTAACCTTTCACCAATCATATTTCCCTTTTACTACATCCCAGTTTATGTCTTCATCATCACTTATTTCAGAACTGTCTTCTATGTCCTCTTTATTATTTTTTTTTATCTAAATTTTCCTTCATTTATACTACTTCTAAAATGTCTTCTCTTTGTTCATTTTCTTCTTTTCCTTTTTTCTTTTTCCTTACTGTTATTTTTGTTATTTTCATTTTTGCAATCCATCCATAAATGTCCAATTTTGTTACATTTACAACATTTCAATTACATTTTTTGCATCATGTCCAATTTTCCCGCAAATATAACATTTCCTTTTGTCACAGTTCCTTATCAAATGTCTTTCTATTCCACAAAAGAAATATGTTTAGAGTTGTCCCCACAATTTCACAACAACCTTATTCCCCTCTATATTTATCCTACTTGGTATATGTATAATGTTTTCTCTTTCAATTTTTAACACAGTATTATAATCCCAGTTCCCAGTCTATAAACTCCCATTGTCATAAACTTCTGCAATGTCCAGTACTTCTTTACATAAAGTTATCAAATCTCTTTTCAAAGTGTTTTTTTCTACCTCTCTTCAATATTGTGCATGAATCTTCCTTTTTGTTTCTCTGTTAAATGCTTATATCACATAAAGATTCTGTAGGTTACAGTTTTTTTTCATATTCTACAAAAAATTTTCCATTGAAAAACACAGTCTTAAATATAACGTCACAAAATGTCTCTTTGTTAATAAGAATAAATGCTCCTACCTCTTGTGCTTTTGTATCCAAAGGAGCTATTAAATTGTCCCACACTTCATTCCTGTCCATATTTTTGTCTTCTTTACTTTGAATTCTTACCACAACCCAGCCACTGGGGATGCACAAGCCAGTGCATTTCTTTGTGCCGGTCCCAAGCCCGGATAAATGGGGAGGGTTGTGTCAGAAAGGGCATCCGGCGTAAAAATTCTGCCACATAACTTATGGCGCGAAAATTTCATATTTCCAAAACAGATCGGTCGAAGCCCGGGTTAACAATGGCCACCACCAGTACTGTTAGCCAACAGGGTGCTGGCAGAAATTGGGCTACTGTTGGCCGAAGGAGAAGAGGAGGGTGAAGGCATGCCCGAAGGCAGGAAGAGAGGAGGAAGGTTAGGAGTGTAGCAGTGAGGGTAGGAACTTTGAATGTTGGCAGTATGACTGGTATAGGAAGAGAGCTAGCTGATATGATGGAGAGAAAGAAGGTTGATATATTGTGGGTGCAAGAGACCAGATGGAAGGGAAGTAAGGCCAGGTGATTAGGAAACGGGTTCAAATTGTTCTATCATGGTGTGGATGGCAGGAGAAATGGGGTAGGGGTTATACTAAAGGAACAATATGCCAAGAGTGTTTTAGACATGAAGAGAGTGTCTGACAGAGTGATGTTTATGAAGCTCGAAATTGATGGTGTAATGATGAATGTTGTTAGTGCATATGCTCCACAAGTTGGGTGTGCGATGGATGAGAAAGAGGAAATTTTGGAGTGAGTTGGATGAAGTTGTGGTGAGTACACCCAAGGGTGAGAGACTAGTGATTGGAGCTGACTTTAATGGGCATGTTGGTGAAGTGAACAGAGGTGATGAGGACGTGATGGGCATGTATGGTGTTAAGGAGAGGAATGCAGAAGGTCAGATGACTGTGGATTTTGCGAAAAGGATGGACATGGCTGTGGTGAATACGTATTTTAAGAAGAGGGAGGAGCATAGGGTGATGTACAATAGTGGAGGAAGATTCACACAGGTGGATTATATCCTATGTAGGAGGGCCAGTCTGAAGGAGATTGGAGACAGTAAAGTGGTGGCAGGGAAAGTGTAGTTAAGCAGCATAGAATGATGGTCTGTAGGATGACGTTGGTGATCAAGAAGAGGAGGAGGAGTGTGAAAGCAGTACCAAGGATTAAATGGTGGAAGTTAAAAAAGGGTGATTGTGAAGTGGAGTTTAGGGAAGAGTTAAGACAGGCACTGGGAGGCAGTGGAGAGTTACCAAATAGCTGGGTAACTACAGCAGAACTAGTAAGGGAGACTGCTAGAAAGGTGCTTGGTATGACATCTGGACAGAGGAAGGAGGACAAGGAGACCTGGGGGTGAAATGAGGAAGTACAGGAGAGTATACAGAGGAAGAGGCTGGCAAAGAAGAAGTGGGATCGTCAAAGAGATGAAGAAAGTAGACATGAGTATAAGGAGATGAGGCACATGACAAAGAGAGAGGTGGTGAAAGCTAAGGATAAGGCGTATGGAGAGTTGTATGAGAGATTGGACACTAAAGAGGGAGAAAAGGACCTGTACTGATTGGATAGACAGAGGGACAGAGCTGGGAAAGATGTGCAGCAAGTAAGGGTGATAAAGGATAGTGAGGGAAAGGTACTCACAAGAGAGGAGATGGAAAGAGTATTTTGAGAGGCTGATGAATGAAGAGAATGAGAGAGAGAAGGTTGGATGATGTGGGGATAGTGAATCAGGAAGTGAAACAGATTAGCAAGGAGGAAGTAAAAACAGCTATGAAGAGGATGAAGAATGGAAAGGCTGTTGGCCCAGATGACATCCCAATGGAAGCATGGAGGTGCTTAGGAGAAATGGCAGTGGAATTTTTAACTAGATTGTTTAATGAAATTTTGGAAAGTCAGAGGATGCCTGAGGAGTGGAGAAAAAGTGTTTTGTTACCTATCTTTAAGAATAAGGGTGATGTGCAGAGCTGCAGTAACTACAGAGGGATAAAATTGTTCAGTCACAGCTTGAAGTTATGGGAGAGAGTAGTAGAAGCTAGGTTAAGAAGAGAGGTGATGATTAGTGATCAGCAGTATGGTTTCATGCCAGGAACGAGCACTACAGATGCGATGTTTGCTCTGAGAGTGTTATTGGAGAAATACAGAGAAGGTCAGAAGGAGTTGCATTGTGTCTTTGTAGACTTGGAGAAAGCATATGACAGGGTGCCTAGAGAAGAGTTGTAGTATTGTATGAGGAAGTCGGGAGTGACAGAGAAGTATATAAGAGTGGCACAGGATATGTATGAGGGTAGTGTGACAGTGGTGAGGACTGCAGTGGGAGTGACAGATCCATTTAAGGTGGAGGTGGGATTACATCAAGGATCAGCTCTGAGTCCTTTCTTATTTGCAGTGGTGATGGACAGGTTGACAGATGAGATCAGACAGGAGGCCCCGTGGGCTATGATATTTGAAGATGACATTGTGATCTGTAGTGAGAGTAGGAATCAGGTTGAGGAGACTCTGGAGAGGTGGAGATATGCTCTAGAGAGCAGAGGAATGAAGGTCAGCAGGGCTAAGACAGAATATATGTGTGTAAATGAGAAGGAGGATAGAGGAATGGTGAGGATGCAAGGAGTAGAGTTAGTAAAGGTGGATGAGTTTAAGTACTTGGGATCAAAAGTTCAGAGTAATGGTCAATGTGGAAGAGAGGTGAAGAAGACAGTACAGGCAGGGTGGAATGGGTGGAGAAGAGTGTCAGGAGTGATTTGTGATAGACGGGTACCAGTAAGAGTGAAAGGGAAGGTCTACAAGACAGTAGTGAGATCAGCTATGTTATATGGGTTGGACACAGTGGCATTGACAAAAAGGCAGGAGTCAGAGCTGGATGTGGCAGAGTTAAAGATGTTAAGATTTGTTCTCAGTGTGACTAGGATGGATAGGATTAGGAATCAGTATATTAGAGGGTCAGCTCATGTTGGACAGTTTGGAGACAAAGCAAGAGAGGCGAGATTGTATTAGTTTGGACATGTGCTGAGGAGAGATGATGGGTATATTGGGAAAAAGATGCTAAGGATAGAGCTGCCAGGTAATAGGAAAAGAGGAAGGCCTAAGATAAGGTTTATAGACGTGGTGAGAGAGGACATGCAGGCAGTTGGTGTGACAGAGCAAGATGCAGAGGATAGGAAGAAATGGAAAGAGATGATCTGCTATGTCGACCCCTAATGGGAAAAGCCAAAAGATGATTATGATGATGATGACTTTGAATTCTTACCACATACTTCCATTTTTCACTTTCTTTTGCCTTCTTTTCTGCTACTTCACTTTTGCCTTCTTTTCCTTTCTTTGCATATGTTTTCTTTTCCATCTCAGTACTGTTCTTCAGGATTGTGTCTGCATCCTCTTTTTGTATTTTATTCATAATGTCCACCCAGGAAACATCTCTGTTGTAATTATACAGTCCTTATTTGCTGACTCATCTCCATCAAACAGGTTTCTTTGAAACATTTTCACAAAATCCTGCACACATTCTCTGGTCTCAATATTTGTTTTCCCCTTCATTTATTTCACTACTCCATCATCTCCTTCTCTCTCCATCTGCCTCCCTGTTTGCCCAGGCCACCTCTGTACCTGGAACAGAAACAGGAAGTGCTCATCTAAAATGGTTCCCACTCATAACAATGAGTAGGGGTTCTTTACTAATTCTTACACCTTATGCACATTATTTACAATTATTTACACTTTTTATATACAATATAATACAGTCCCATGTGCCTTAATCATGTCCCCCACCCTTTTTTCTGCAGTCAAAAATCTATTTTCTTCAAAATCTCAGATAATATCCATTTCCCATTAAACTTCACTACATTAAGTCTCTCATTCCATATTGTCCATAAAATATAGAGTTTTTATAGATGTCCATAGACTCTTTTCATTTTCTATTACCATAATACCCATATTCAAAAATATTCATATTTAAATTTTGTAATTTTTTGAAACCTTTCAACATCTTATTTTCACATATTTTTCCCATAACTTCTTCACTCTAGAACTCTTCAAAAATACATGTTCCATTGTTTCTACTTCCCCACAGTGATTACATACTCTTTCTTGTATTCTTTCATAGGGCATATTAGCTTTAATATGCATTTTACCTATTATCAGTCTCCACAAGAAATCTTTGCAATCATATATATTTGTTATACCATGCAAATCTTATTTTAATATCATTTCTTTTTTCAGTCTTTAAATGCTTCCATGGAAAAACATAATACTGTCTATTCATTATATTCAATTTCCATACTTTTCCATTTTCCCACATTATTTATATACAATTTCCAGTAAAAATTTGTTTTTGTACTCTTTTATATCTTCATTCACACAATTCTTCTATCTTTTTCCTAAATCTAACCTCTCCCAAGAAACATATTTAACTTTCAATATAAGATCCATTAAATTCCTATTCTCTTTTTTGAGTCATACAAGAGCTCTATAAAGATTCAAAGAAGCTTAATTAACATTTGTATTAATTAATCCTAGTCAACCTTTCTTTTCCATAACATAGAAAATCTCTGATCTAACTGGATTTAACCCAGATCCCTATATAAAAGAAAGGGGTCTATATCACAAGGTCGAACTTACAGAAGTTCTATCATTGTAATATCGAACTCTTATGTCAAAACCAAAAGCACAGAACAGAGATTTTTTTCCCAGGGGAAAAAAATTGCTGTTCCATAACAAAAAAAAACTTAACCTGAAACTTAAACTGAAGTGGGGACTATGCTCCCCATACCCCCATACTTAAATATACCAATTCCGAGATTGCACCACAGTGGAGGAAATACCAAAGCCCCAAAAACAACCCACCAATTTTTTCCCGGGGGAAAAAGGTTGATGTGCTGTGGCTTCACTATTTTCCACTTTCAGACTTTAGGGTTCGATATTGCAATGTTCTAACTTGTTTTAGTTTGACGTTGTAGTATAGGCCCAAAGAAAGCGCAGTGGACAACATCTCTTTTTTCATACCTAGATGGGATCATAAATACATTTGCTAAATTAGCGAATCTGTGTAAATTAATCAAATTTATTAAATATATATATTTTTAATACAACAGTTTATATGACTTCCAAAAAATACACATTTTTCTTAATTTCTGTATAATTTTCACCCATTATTTCTTTCTATGCTCGCCTGATCCAAATACTATTTACAATATACCCTCATCATTAAACTGAATAGTTTCTATATGCAAACCAAGAAAAACTAAAGCCCATAATGCAGCTGCTGTTCATAAAGAATCCAAGGTAAACAAATGAAGAATGGCCAAGTTATGTCCAAAAGATTTATTATAAAACTCAGTAAAAACAGTTCGAAATAACAACATAGTTTAAAACCACAAAACTTTTGGATTACTCCTTCCTCGGTGTGATAAAATACAATTAAACACATTATTATTTAATTAAAATAGATGAATACACCAAACGCTTATAAAACATAATATAAGGTCTAAATTCAATAGGACATTCATAAAAACATTTCTCTTCCCATTCATTTAAGGTTAAGTTAGTCTATGTATTTGCAACAGGTCTTCTCATCACAATATCTGTAGAAATAATTTATGTTATGTTTTAATAACATGTTTTCTTGCAGAATGTTTTATCCCTTTAAATCATATCCTATTATTTAACTTGATTATTTTCTTGTTATCAGGTTGCCTTCTTTACTCATTATGTATTCATCAATTTTAATTAAATAATAATGTGTTTAATTGTTTTTTATCACACTGAGGAAGGAGTAATCCGAAAGCTTTGTGGTTTCAAACTGTGTTGTTATTTCAAACTGTTTTTACTGAGTTTTATAATACATCTTTTGGACATAACTTGGTCATTCTTCATTTGTTTACTTTCTATATGCCCCATAAACCCAAACCCTTTACCTTTGTCTTTATTTATACATAAACCAAGCATCTTTAAACACCAGTTTAGCTTTCTAATTCCCCCTTCTATCTCCTCCAAATTCTTAGTAACTAAGACTATATCATCTGCATATGTAAGAATTATTGGAATTTGTATTTCTTCTGTTAACTTATAACCTGCAATATTTAACATTCTATTCATTTATTAACAACAATATTCATAACTAAAGCAAATAAAATGTTACTTGAAGGACATCCTTGCTGTATTCCTCACACTGTTCTTATTTCTTCACTTAACCATCCATTTAATATTATTCTCATATTATTTTTCCTCATATACCGGCATAATTATTTTTATTAATTTTCACTTATATTATAATTCTTTACTATGTACCATAAGCATTAATATTGTATTCTCACTCCTACCATAACTTTAGTTTCTGCCTTTTATTTATAATGTTATCTATCACTTCTTTCATTATCCACAATAAATCCTGACTTCCTTTACCCTTCTTACCAAAACTTGTATGTTTAAGCAATTTATCTACTTTATTTCCTAGCCTTTTACATATAATTTTCATAAATATCGTATGATCTGTATTATTCAACACAATTGGTTTCCAATTACTTAAACAATCTGTTTCTCCTTTTTCCATACGAATTTCATAATTCCAATACATATTTATTTTTCCACCACTCCTATCTCTAACCATTTAATACCTGTGCAAAATACACTTTTTGCCATTCTTCCATATTATTATATATATGCTAATCAGTGTCATCCATTTCTGTAGCTTTGTCCATCTTCTTTTAAAATTCCATTAAATTCTTCTACACTTAATAGGTAAATATCCAATGGTGCAATCACATTGCCCAAGCCTCATACCTTTTGAACTCTTTTGCATCTTTACTAGTTATACTCATCATGTATTTCTTCCTCGCCATCTCTTTCACTCCTTCCACTCATCTCTCTTTCTTTTACCATCTGCACATACAATCCCTTCTTTACTGTAGTCACTATCACCTCCTCTTCTGGAATTTTCTCCATAATTTCACCCCACAATACTGCCAGTTCACTCTCCAGTTCATTCTGATCTATCATTTCTTTTAAATAAACATCCTGCAACCCTCCCAACTGCAGTGTTGTCACAACACAAAACTGTATTGAATCTTATTCCCTAAAAAGATTTTGCTAAATGATATCTTCCAAGTCCATGACTGGTGCAGTCACTCTCCCATTTAATACATCAAGCTGGTCTTGACAGGGCTCAATTGCCTTTGACTCCTCACAGCATTCCGTTCCTTCAGCTACACATATCTGCCCTTCAAACATCACCTCTCCACTCCACAACTCATTTTCCCATTTTCCTTCATGAATCTACCGCATCTAAACTCGTGACACTAAATTCCTTCTTCCTGTTTCTCTGAGCTGCCTTTATGCTTGGACCGGAAGCAGGAAGTGTTACCAACACTAGCATCGTTGTACGCTATGAGTAGGGGAAGTTCTCTGATGCCCTGACCAAACTTTCCTAAAGTAGTATAAATACTACCTCAGGTCTCCACTGAAAAGAGGCCAGTAGCCTAGTAGGACTATCAATCAAAAAATATAAATAAAATAAATAAATAATTCTCTGTCTTCCCATGGTGTCCAGTTTCAAAAAGAATGCCCTTGCTGAATTTTTCCGCCAGGGTACATAACCTCACTGGGTCCTGCTGAAAATAAGTTCCCTTTTCTATGACCAATACACCAGCCTTGATGTCATCAATAAAATGCTGGTCTTACTGCCTTAACTCCCCCATCATGTGATGTCAGCCACAGATATGCTAAACTGAACACATATCGATACTCACTTCTCATCGGTCGCTAGCTATTTATTGCTTAGTTTCCTTCGGTTATAACCCTCTGCTTACAGTCAGTCAGCTAGTTCCCTAGCCAATCATTGTTTTGGGTGTAACTACCATACACTTTAATGTCCTTTAATTTTTTCATGTTACTGTTGACTCTGGATATGGCATGTACCCAACATATGTATGGTGTTATATTCAAAGTTCTGTCTTCACAAAATAGAATGTTTTCTTTGTAGCACTTACACAGCATTTGTCACTGGAACTTGAATTCAAATGAGTGCAGACCATGATGTATAAAATACCCTCAGGTCTGTCAAGGCATTTTTGAAGGAAGTCTTCACTTGTGTATATATTTATCTGTTTCAGTTTTGTTGCACATGAAATATGCAAACATGAAAAAAAAAGAGAGATAATCCATAAATTCTTAACACAGAAGCAAGAGAGAAATGAAATCAGTGGATACAAAGTTATTTAGTCAGGAAGAGAAAAGAAACAAGAGAAACCGTCTGAAGTAAAAGTACAGATCACAAGAATGGTAAAAGGTAAAAAATAATGCTACGAATGTTGCACCAGAGGCCAGCCATCAACTATGTCATTCCTCATATAATTAGTAAATGAAGCAGGACTGATCAAAACTAGATGTAATAACTCACGCAACACCGAAAGCCTTCTAATAGGGATTTGAAGTCAGCCAGCTAATCATATCCTGCAGTTAGAGTCAAAGACTTTGAGCAGGCAAGCAAAACATTTTGCATCCCAGGGACATGAATTTTTTAGAACGCCAGTAAAATTAGAAACTACCTGAATATGGCATGACCTTACATAAAGTCATATATTTCTTCATTTTTTTTTTGTATGATAAGTATGCATTTCTTTCCAACAAAAACATGGAGTCAGTGCAAACAAATGTGTCAAGACATCAGCTGGAAGAAAAATATAAATGAAAAGTTGTCATTTTTTTCTTTATTTATCTTAGCAAATGATAGCAAAATGAAAAGGAAAGAAATTAAATATAGCTTTGGTTCCATTGCAGTTCTGTCTGTGTGATTCCTGAGGTGCAGACCACACATGTTTTATTCCAGATTACATCATGGTCACAGAATATATTTTTAATTTTATTTGTAATTATTGTAGCCTTAAACAATCTGAGTTCACATTTATGTTACCCCAAAAGCTATTATTGACCCTATTTAACTAATAAAGCAATTCCATCTTTAACCAAGATGCAATCAGAAAAGCCACTGTGTTAGATTAAATCTGTTAAGTTAAGGACAAACTTTTACTATAAAGAAAGACAGAGTTTTTTTTTTCTTAATTATGTGGTTTTGGATCAAGTTGTCAGCGAATTTCTTGCAAATGCATGATATAAACTTTCATTTCCAAAGGACATTCTTAAGTTATGCAAAATCTTCTTTCCAACACTAACAGACAAGGGAAATGTATAAGCCAATATAAATAGATGTGGCCACAGTTATAGTCCTATTATAAGCAGGCAGTCTAATATAGGCTTGTTAAGAAAATGTAATTAAATTTTGTTGAGTCAAAATTGCTATGCAATTCCTTTAGAATCACACAAATTCCATCATAATAAATAGATTGCAAGTATAAAACATTGAATAATTCAAAGTAACATTTCTACATTTAGTAAATATAGGAAGGAGAAGTTAAGATGAACTGAATTCATCTGGTTTGGCACATATGTCTCTGATGCAAACGGTAACCTGTAAATGGTTCACCTCCCAGCCCCATGCTTACACTTATCAAGGGTATCAGGGTATCATAACTTGTAAAAGAATTGGGATGCATGGCTAGGCTTAAAAAGGCCCCTGTGGTCATTAGCCTAGTAAACACCTATGAACCTTTAAGATGAATGAGTGATGCCACATAATATGCCAAATCCCATGGAATCACATGATTTTTATTACTCAGACAGTTCAGATTCCAAAATGAAAAATGTGTGGTATCCCTCAAAGTTTCAGAAAATCCAGTATGCAACCTATACTGGGCCAAAAACAAACCAAAATGGAATATAACATGGAATATAAAAATGGAATAAAAATGGTTTGTGTGTTTCAGTAAAGGATATTCCATTTTTAACTCAACTGTGGACTACCTACTATTTTATTATTTTGTAATACGTATTTTAAAGTTTGATGTTTATTAGCAAACTAGGTGCATAACATATTTCAAGGAGTGAACTCCACACCCTCCACACTGCAAAGTTTCTGCTTGGTTTGACAGTTCAGATTTCACATTTCTGTGATATTTGTAACAGAACATTAGAAAGGCAAGTCCTCATTATAACTCATCATATAACTGATCAAGGCAAGTTATGTAAAATGGCTTAAATGGATTCTGTTCTATCATAATTGTGCCCAAGCAACAGTCAGGTTATCAGAGGATAACTGGACATTTCAGTTCTGAGATATACTGATTTGAGATAGTTCACATGCAACAAGACAGTATTATAAAACAGTGATGGTGGGTGCAGTTTTATGTCAGCTTTAAGACTGCACCTGCTTCTGCTGACTTTATTTATTTCTCCTAAGCTCTAACATTGTTCTTGTCTTTTCTGTCTTTCCCCAGCAGGCCTATTCATCCTGTCATGACGTGCACCTGTGACGGCCCAGTAATGTCTAACAGCAGTATCATTATCATCAGCATATACCAACACTTTAGTCCAAGAAGTAAATATTATTTTGTACAAAATGGAAGCTCAAAAGAAATTATGTTAACAGTTCCCTATTAAAATGTCAGTTCCTTCAATGCCAGTTCTAGAAATACTGAAAAAAGAAAATACAGGAAAAGTGTGAATATCAAATATCAGTCTTTATCAATGACCTACCCACCATCAGTCCCAAGGCCATTTGCATCCAATACGCAGATGACTCCACCTTAATCTGCGCAGCCTCCTCCTCAACTTAGCTTATGACCCTAACCCAGAATACTTTCAATGATGTAGAAAAATGGTTTGCTAACCGTCAGCTTATTTTAAACCCCCCCCAAAACCTAAGCTGCTAATCTTTTCCCCCACCTGTAAATCCTCTTCACCATTTTTTACTTTAAGATGCAACAATGGGACAATTATATCCCCAGATGCTCACACCAAACTCCTAGGGGTCACGGTCGACAATACCATAAAATATGATACCCATGTCATTCAAACCATCAACACTGTCAACAAAAAACTGGGCTCCCTCTATAGGATCAAACCGTTCCTCACTCCATTTGCAAGAACAACTATTGCACGCTCCCACTTACTATCTACCCTTCTCTATGCCTCCCCCCTTTTCACTAACTTGAACAAAAGCACTCTTACCAAACTTGCTAGCTGTTACAACCATATTGCTAGATTTGCTACAGGTACAACCTCTAGGACCCACCATTGTATCAACTTAACTCAACAAGGATGGCTTGAATGGACTAGTCTTCTCCAATACAACCAACTTATAATAGCCCACAAAGTTCTAAACAACCCCGATAAGACACCAGCACTAAACAAGATCAATAATCCTTACAGCAACCTGAGGTCACTGTGCCCTGCTGACAAACTGCTGGTTCAAACAACCAAAAGCATAAATGTGGCTGGGGACTCTCTATTTGCCAACTCTGTAGGCAAAACTTGGAACTCTCTACCTGCCGAATTTACTCTCCAACCCTCTATAACCCAGTTCAAAAAAAGCCTCAAACTACACTTCTAAATGCAGTGGCAATATCCCTGTTCAAACCCTGAATAACTCCCACCTGCTGGTCTTGGATACCTTTGCCTAATCAAATTGGTTATTTGATTCTAAAATGTATCTGACTTTTCTTTGTGTCATATCTAGAGCTCATTAAGGGATTAAGCCCTTATCTCTGTGAAACACTGTGTGAAACTTAGATGCCTTATCTAATTGTGTCAACAATGTTCTATAAATGTTTGCAACCTGACTGAAGACTGTATTCTATATTAATGTGTAAATGTTTCTAATGTAATGTAATCTACTAACTTGGAGCTTTTCTCCCTGGGCCTCCTCTGAAAATGGACATATATCCAGTTGGACCTTACCGGTAAACAAATGTAAAATAAAATAAATAAATGAATCTAATATTGTTTTATTCCTTTAGACTTGTTTTTGCAAGGTGGACAAATGCTCTGCACCTCACCCCCCCAGACTTTTATATATTGACCACAAGATTACCATACCTTGGAGAAAAGGAAAAATTCTAAGAAATGCCAATGCTGGACTTGTCTATGCAAATTTGGACTTTCCATCATTCATTCCCTCAATATAGGACTTACCATTGCAAGTCTTGGCAATTCAAATGGCTACTAATATGAACAGTTTAATCTTCACAAACACACTGGCACTGGGTCCACAGATTCATAGAGTTTTGCTAAGTTTATAGCCAAGTAGACCATTCAGAAGTGGAGGCACATTGTCCAGTACTGATAGAAGACTAACAAATGCAAGTGCAAAATGCAAGTTGCATAACCAATACAGTAAAAGAAACTAGACCTGGAACATGTAGAAGGAGAAACTATAAGACAAATAATAATAATAATAATAATAATAATAATAATAATAATAATGGACAGCATCATTTTAATGTCATTTTACAGCAAAAGTATTAAGAAGATAACCACTGATCCTAGGAACTACCACCCTATTAGCCTGACGAGCCTGGTCTGCAAGGCCATGGAACGTATCATCATGGAACTCATAAACAAAGTCATTGGTAAACCCCAAACTCTGGACCCCACCCAGTTCGGGTTTGTGAAAGGCAGATCATGCCTCCTGAACCTGATTGACCTCTTTGAGGCAGTCACCAAAGCCGTAGATGAGGGTAAGGTGGTTCACACAGCCTATCTTGACCTCACCAAGACTTTCAACAACATCCCCCATTCTGGAATTATAGCTAAACTCACTAAACTAGGTATAAATCCCTACGTCACAAGATGGGTTGCCAACTGGCTCACTGACAGAACCCACACTGTAAAAGTTGCAGACTCCAAATCTGACTTCAAACCAGTGACAAGTGGAGTACCACAGGGTTCAGTCCTGGGACCTCTACTGTTTGGTATCTACTTCTCTAAAGTACAGGCTAACACAGAAGGCCTCTGGCTAATGAAGTTTGCAGATGACTGCAAACTAGGAGCCATAGTCGAGTCCCCAAATGATGTGGACATCTTACAGAAGGGCCTCACTGAGACAGATGCCTGGTGTCAGAGGCATGGCCTCAAGCTCAATGCCAAAAAGTGCATTGTCATCCCCTTTGGTAAAAACTTTGCACCCTTGAACTACCACATAAATGGCAGTCTACTTAATGCTGAATGTGTGATAAGAGACCTTGGGACTCAGGTGGACAGTAGTCTCTCCTTTGATAATCACATCGCCAAAGTAGTCAGGAAGTCCTTCTATGTGGCACACCTCACAAAAGGGTTCTCATCCAGGAAAAAAGAGGTCACTGTTCCCCTCTACATGGTACTTATTAGACCCATTAGGGAGTACAATGCCCCTTTTAGAATGTACCTCACAAGACATCTGCAGAAGTTGGAAAGGCCACAGAAGTACCTCACAAAGATGATTACTGGCTTCAAACAGATGCCCTACACTGACCATCTCAAGAAACTCCAGCTTTACTCTGTAGCATATCGCTTACTCCGAGGAAATCTCTGCCTAACATATAAAGCTATGTTAAACCCAGAGCTGTTGGACATGCTACACCTAAAGAAATCCCAGTCCCTCTGTGCTACATGTTCTAGGGACATAAACCTTGCTACCACAATAAACAGGACATGCTGGAGGGATAGATTCCTGTCCCAGAGACTTCCTATACTCTGGAACAAGCTACCCATCTATGTCAAATAAAGTTCCTCATTAGCGCTTTTCAAGAAAAATCTTAATTAGTGGATGGGAAATAGGAAATACACCCCGGGCTCTGCTCAACGGGGCACAAGAAATTAACTTTCTTGGATGGCATAAGCCAGGGAACCTTGTTGGCTAGGCTTACTTAGGCCCTTGGGCCGATAGCTTAGTACCTACCTATGAATCTATGAAACTATAAGGAACAGTCACTCTCAGCTGGGTAACAGCCATTCATCACATGTAGTGGATTTTGATCTTCTACCCTTGACTTAGACTTTGATTTGTGATAACACTTTTGAATGAACAGGAGTTATTTTATTTATTTATTTACATTTGTTTACCGGGAAAGTCAGACTGGACACAGGTCCTTTTTCAGCGGAGGCCCAGGGAGTAAATCTCCACAGAATAAAATGACATGATAAATGGTATACAATCTAGTCAAGGTAATTTTACAGCATTGATGATTATGACATGACTACATACAAAAGCACATTTGTTAAAGTTTAAGTAGAGCAGATTTACAATCACAGATAAAAAAAAATAGGCAAATGCATAGTAATACAATTTGTCTAACAGCTACAGTTAAGAAGAATAATACAGAATGATTAGTAAATCCTGGATTTAGTCGGGGTTTAGGCAAGGACAGAGCCAGTGAGTATTTAGATGTGATTTAAGAGCAGTCTTATAAAGATGGCTAGGGAGGGTAGTTATGGTGTTTGGAAGGAACAGTGCTTCTCCTGCTGAGTTTTTGGCTTTGGTGACTTGGAGCAGATTTTTATTGCAGGAGCATAGGGGTCTGGAAGAGTGGTGGGATTGGAGAAGTGTATGAAGTGATGGGATTCTGAGAGGGTGGTTTACAAGTTTATGAGCATAGGTGTGTTGAGTTAGGTGTAGGAGTTGAGGGAGCTTGAGCCAGTCTAGGTCTCTAAGGGAGATACAGTGGTGGCTGCAGTAGGTGGCAAAGGTGGCACATTTTGTGATTTTATTGTAGCAGGCTTCAAGCTTGTTTAGGTCTGACTGTCTAAGAGTTGTAAGGATTGGTGATGCATAGAGTAGGGTGGATGTTGGGAATTGGCGATAAAAATTCTATCTGGTTTGGTGAGGTATTGGTGATTTCTCTGTAGGGCACCCAGTTTTTGGTGAACTTTTTTTATTGTTAGTGATCTGTGGGCATCAGATTTGAGATTCTTGTCTATCTGTACACCAGGTAGTTTGGTGTGGGCTGTAAGTGACATGGAGGTATTATCTTTGGCCTGGATATTGAAGTGAGGGTGTTTGTGGTGGAATTGTTGGGTTGGAATATGAGGGGTTTGGTCTTGTTTGGATTGAGGAGGAGCTGAGCATTAGATAGCCAGCTTTCAACGGAAGAGAAAGATTCTTGTGACTGGCCTCTTTGCAAAGGTGGACTCCCCATTTCTAACTTCCTGGGTCCTGTCTGTGAGCCAGTTGGCTATCTACCAGGTGACATGCGAGTTTGCACCTAACCTCTTCAGTTTGTCAACAATGCCTGAGTGGGGCATTGTGTCAAATGCCTTGGCCAGGTAAAGGTAGGCAGTGTGAACCATTTTTCCCTCATCCATTTCTCTGGATATCTTCTCAAAGAAATCCACCAGATGATCTGCACTTTATGAGAGGTTTACTATATTGCTATTGTTCATTTCCATGATAATTCTTTCCATGACTTTACATATAAGACTAGTGAACTTATGGGTCTGCAGTTTCCAGTGTCTGTAGATGGCCCACCTTTGTGCAGAGGGATGATTGTTGCTGTTCTCCATTCATTATTTTGATGAAAATGTGGCAACAGGAATGCATTTCAAATTTGATTCATACAAACAGTAGCCACAGTAAAGTAATTCAAATGCTTTACTCAGATAGAAATTAGTCCAACAAAGCCAGAGTAATGACTGTCTAATTTCAGTACATGTTGGAAGGATCATTCACTTTCATCTACTTATATCCAGCATAAAAGCCTCATTTGTTGACTGTGTCCATCTCAGATACCAGATTATAGCAAAGTAAAAATAACTGGGTAAAGTAAGCTATTTAACCCTCTCGCCAAGACTTCAACAACACCCTCATGCACACATATAGACATGGACAATGACGACAGCAAATTTTGTGGTTGTACACCTCAGATGTCTGGATCAAATAAATGATTAAATACATAAATAATGGTTACATTGTTTTCAGAATACTGTCTCTGATCCATACAGTGTGCAACCCATTGCTAGTCCCATGCACATACATATGTGCACACAAATGCATGCAGGCACACACACACACACACACACACACACACACACACACACACACAGATGTTTTTACCACATACAATAAATTGTATGTTAGTATTCACAGAAGTCTGACTGAGAGCAAATGAATGAATGAAAAAAATTAACTTGATCAAATCACAGCAAGCCGGTCACTTATCTACATACAGCTCCTGTACCTAGCCATTAAGTCACATTTGTTGACTGTGCACACGTCAGAATTCTGATTGTGAAAAAAATGTAGCCACAGTAATGCATTTCAAATTTTCTTCAGATAAGTAAAGGTTAAAGTATTCCAACTTGCCTTGTCAGAATGTTATGCAAATTCAGTCTTAACTCACAGTGTCCAATATTTTTGCTATTGGAGACTCCATTGTGAGGCACACCAATATCCCACTCATCAGGATGAGCAAGGAGAGGTTTATGGTCAGTTGCCTATGAGTTAGTCATAGTTCATGTGGGAGTACATTATATGAGATGTGAACTGTGTGTCCCTGGCTGCTATCAGGGTAACATTGAGCAACATTCTAGCTTCTTCAAGAATGACACCACAATACAAACAAAAAATAATTGATTTTAATAACTAACTTAGCTTTTGTTGTCATTTGAAGAGGGCACATTATCTGTTGGCCTGGAAAGATATGGCTGACAGTCTATGATAATATGCCAGGGATGGTCGATGCCTACCCCCTATAGGTTTTTGAGTATTGGCTAGACCTTGCCCACCCTCCAGTACCTTTTTATGCATTGGCAGCCTGATAAACCATCTGGCATAGCTATACCAACCCATAATTCCACTCCCTCAAAATCTCTGCTCACACTGGAGAATGTAGATGTCTAAGTAGTTACTGAGAGATGGTTTAAAGCCATGTACAGCACCTTGACAATGCAAGGTTATAACAGTTTCCACATAGCTATGGCACAAAAATGGACAAACGATGGAGATGAATTTACATCAAAAGCAACCACAGCTCACAGCTAGTCAAACAGTATGATGCACTTGAGCTGTTTCACATAAAATAAGCAAAGTGCCATATCTTTCTGAGCAGCAGGTCCTATTTTATGACCCAGGGAACACATACTACTTACATAAATAATTTGAGTCACTCTCCATTCAACACAACACCATACTAATGGGTGACATCAACTACCCCACTATAAACTGACATCATATATGACCTCACACTTGCAGGCATAAAGATTTCTGGACTTTGTCAACACAATGCCCTGGACAAGCTAGTCCATATGCTCACTTGGTGTGCTGGCATCCTTTACCTAGTCTTCACCAATATAGGGAAACATTGCACCCCCTGAGAATAGCATCCTCACTGTTTAGGATGGACTATAAAGCTGACTTCTTCAAAATAAAAATAAAACTTCAAGCACCAGTTAAACCCTGTAAGTTTTATGAATTATTCCAGGGCAAATTTCCTGCTTTTAAATGACACCCTGTCAAAATTTCAGGCCTCACCAGACTCAGGGAACACCACTGCCTACATTCACAAATGATTTTTACAACTATGTATACAGCTGCACAGCAGTAGCTATACCTAATCAAAATAAGCACAGGGCAAATTCAGAAAAATAAATGCCCTGATGGAATTCCAACATTAGTGGATTCTATAACAGAAGGAATACAATAATAGATAGGAAGTGCAATGCCCAATAGGGTAAAATCTCCCTCACTGAGCTAAATAAACAACTCAGGGGACTAATTAAATTTAGATTTGAGTTTAAATGCCCTTCCAAGCTAAGGACAACTATAGAATATTCTTCAGCTATTTTTAAAGCCTCAAAGGCAATACACAACAATGTGCTGAATTAATTGTAAATGGAGCCACCTATACTGAACTGGAAGATATGCTAAATCTATTGGTTGATAAATTCATCTGCAAATTTACACTACTTTTTCCACCAGATACCTCTCAAGAAATACCTCTCACCATAGGCTCTCCTAATCATTTCCAGGGACTAGGACTTCAATGCACACTTCAAGGCTAAAAACACTGCATCGATAGGACTCCAAAAAATCCCAGCATTCCACCTTAATAGACTGAAACATGACCTATTGTGCCAACTGAAAGCATTATTCAATCATAGCCTCCAAACAGACCTTGTGCCGTGCTAATGGAGAACTGCAAATGTTAACCAGTTGCACAAGGGCAAGCCATTCCCGGAGCCAGAAGGCTGACTAGTATCATCTGTAAGGCCATGGGAAGAATAATAGTGGACATGATAATTAGCAACATTGAACACCTTCAGGCATTGGGTCCAACCAAGTCTGTTTTTTGGTCAAGAGCTTGTCATGCTTACTCAACCAGGTGGACTTCTTTGAGAAGGTCAATAAAACAAGGGACAAGAGCAAAACGGTGCAAACAGACTACCTTGACATGGTCAAAGCTTGCAACACAACACCCTATTTGCCATTGTAGACAAGCTTACAAAATTATGTATACACCCTATACATCACTGAACGATTAGCTATCTGGCACATAGATAGAACACAAGAAGTCAGAAGAGGGGAGTTTATCTCCACAAAAAGGCCAGTCACTAGCAATGACTTCCAGTGTTCATTGCTTGGGCTGCATCTTTTTAACATCCACTTATTTGAAGTCTAGCCAAGACCAGGGGCCTCTGGGTGGCCAAGTTCATAGAGGAATGCAAACTAGGTCCAGTCATAGAATCCCTCCAAAAGACACAAATATCCTCCAAGAAGGCCTGACATGGACTACTAACTGGTGCTAGATTCACTGTCTAAAACTCAATGCTAAAAAATGGATAGCGATACAATTTGGAAAGATGAGCACATCTTCAAATTACTGCATTGATAAAACACCCCTAAGTCCTGAGCATGTGGTTAGAGATTTGGGAACACATGTAAACAATGACTTGTCATTTGACCATCATGTGTCCACTATAGTAAGGAAATCATTCTACGATGCACAACTTATAAGCAAGGGTATGGCATCTGGGTCCAAAGATGTTATTTTTTTCCATTGTTCTTGGCCCTCATGAGACCAGTCATTGAGTACAATGCCTGTTTCACCATGTATCTGACCAAGCATATGCAAAAACTGGAACATCCACAGAGTTTTCTCAGATAAAGAATACATAGTGTTGACAACATGTCTTACATGGACTACCTGAAACTTATGTTTGCACTATAGACTGCTGTTATGCATGGCTAATATTCTATGAATGCATGAGACCAGTGTCAGTAACTTTCATTCATATGCAGCTCCCATATCCATCACATATATATAACGACCACATGAATTTCTGTTTGCTGCCATGAGAAAAATGCATGTAACCTCCTGCAACTCTCTTGCATGTGTAAACACACACACACACACACACACACACACACACACACACACACACACACACACACACACACACACACACACACACACACGTGCGTGCGCACATGTGATGATCAATTTTAATCCCTTGTATGACACTTCCAATGTCTGCTTACAACTAAATGGATGAAAGAATATATAAATGATTACTATTTGATACACAGAAATGCATTAGCTTGCTGCTGTCAGAACACAGTACAATTGCCCCCCTGGGATACAATCTCTGAGTCTGAGAATCAGAGGCAAAATTAAAAATGAAAGGGCATCAAAAGACCAAAATTAGGGACAGATTTAGAGTTTTGTAACTATTGTCCTAGGCACGTAAAAAGTTGCTAGAATAACAGGGTTCCATTAGCATGCATATTATGAAGGCTGAAACTCAAATGTCTGCCATTATTTAGTGACTGCAGTCTTCAATGACTTGCCAGAAAACTGCACATTTCATGAGGAAGAGACAAAAAGTCTGAGGAAAAATTAGGCACATTCTCTGACATCAGGAACATTTGGGAGCTTTGATGCCCCACTGTACATAGTGCTAGTAAAAAAACAAAATGTCTCCTGCACTTCCTTACTTATATTTGTGAAGCCATCCATTTTCATTATTTCCTTTCGATTTTAGTGTTTTTCTTCCTCAGTCAGCTGATGTAGCCTGATCCAATAGAAAACGTCCCCTCTGCTTCCAACACCATCTCAGTCAGCCTCTTTTTCAGTCATATTGTGAAAGTGGCATCAAGACTTGTAGTAAGGTGTAAGTACCTTATTCTTCGTTTGGAGTATGTCCTACACTGAGCTGTGTTTAAAACAATCCAGTGAGTCGAGTAAGCTGATTTATTTATTTATTTATTTGTTTTAACTGAACTCGGTAGTCCATTTATTTATTTGTTTTAACAGAACTTGGTAGTCCATGCATACTTCAGAAATGGGAAAGTTGAATATTGTTTTTAAAGTAAGTAAGTAAATAAAATACAATTTCTTTATTTGTATTTTTTGACTACGGAGCCACTGTCCGTCAGCTGGTACCATGTGCATCCCTGTCATTTGAGTGAAGGTAGTGAGTACTTGATATAGTAGTAGTAAAACCATATCTATCTACTAACTGTTGAAACTCAGTTGACACAAACTGCATGCAACTGTTGGTGTTCAGTTCAATAGGTTGGTCATACATTATGACCATGGACATGACCATGGCTATTATTTGTTGGGTCATTGTGGCTGGTACTGGTCAGGAGCTGTCTTTGGCCAAGGATGATCTGTTAAGGGGTTGATATTAATGGCTATTTTCTTTGAGTTGGTTTATGGACAATATAGACTTAATACTTTGCCACTGAAATGGTTATTCTCGGCCTACTTTGCCATAGCTTGGCTGATATCTGGCAGCAAACTGACATTTTCATTCTTCTCCAACATTCTATGTGGCCTTTATATCCTTTGCATATTTAATGCAGAATTACAGAACACTGTGGTGGGGGATAGGCCTATTCTGTCGAGGTAAAGCAAACAACAATCATTCTCTGCTAGTTGTACTCTGTCTAGCAGTTATACGTGACATGTTCTGTGTGCATCAAGTGATTTGTCCATCCATTCTGAATATACTGGATAACAATTTGTAACACCTGATCATTTCTTGTAGCTTGCTTTAGTTTCTCTAATCATGTTGTAGTCAGAGGCCTTGTCATTATGCTCTGCACATCAGTCACAACATTTTCTTGGTGTGATTAGCAGGTCACGTGTATGGTTTCTGGACAGCACTTCTACTCTGCTGCCATTTTCCATTGAAATATTAAGGATGTTAAAAATTATATGTGACCTACCTTGCCTGCTCCCCATGGTATTTAATAGGTTAGGGTGTTCTTTCTTAAAAGCTGTTGTGGGTCCCTCTTCAAAACATCTGGTATTTGAATCTGTGGCAAAAAATGCACTGTTTTGTTCAGGCAAAAGAAGAAGGAAGACTGGGAGTCCATTGTGGTTAAAATTCTTTATTAGTAAAGTAAAATTTAAAAATAATTCCAGGCAGATGAGCGTAGCCCACTTTGTTCAAATTACAAGTCTGGTGCTCATTCTTAAAAACAAGACATTAGAGGAATGTAAAACATTTGTGCAAAGCCCAGGTGGCAGTGTTAATTGATTGACATTTATGTAAATAAATCTGCAAAGGCATCAACTTAGTGGCATTTAGGTGTACATTTAAGATTAAATTAACTTCATTAATTATAACAAACCAATCACTCAAGTCATGCACTTTCTTGTTTTAAATACATTATTAAATCTTATAAACCATATTTTTCATTAGAAATTCATGTTTGGCCATGAACGAATGGAACAATACAAGGGAGGGAGTTACAGGGTTATAAGTTTTATTACAGCACGTGAATAGAAGTTGCAGGGTGAGGTATATGTATTGCTCTGGTTTTAAACCTTCTGAGTCCCATTAACATTAATTTAGCCTCTGGATGGCACTTTGTCTGGATTGTAGGAATTAATCAGTGGGACCAATGGTTTGTGGTAAGTCTGATGTTCACAACTCTTGAACTCTAATAAGTATCTGAGAGAATCTATTCACATGCCCATGCATGAGCAAGCAATTCTTTCTTGATCAGGTATATCTGTTTATTGGTTAGCATTCTGCCCTTGAGCAATGCTACATTCAGGCCACAGTTACTAACATCTGCACTCATGATAATTTGTTTACTGATATCATAATATGCTAACACTGCAGCTGTTCATAGCATTTCTTTTACTCAGATAAAAGCTTGGGCTTGAGAATTTCCCTGATCAGCATTCAGACACATGCACCAACAGATACACACTAAATCTATCCTCTTATGTCAACCTTGATCTATATCAAACCCATCTGCATTTGCAGAAACACTGCCACCCCTTAATTGCAAAGACTTCAAAATATCTGAAAGTTTTGACATTAGTTTCTTAAACCCACACATACTTTATTCACCATTTAATGTTCCAGTCTTCCAAAATCTTAATATTTTAAAGAATGCAACATTCAATGGCATTTCACAACAAGCAACCAATTAAACAGAGTGGATGCATCATCATATAAATTGATATTGTCTTTTATTTACTTGAAGTTCAGCTGTTAACAGCTTATTTTTTACAAATGAATGCTTGTCTGTGCAGTCAAGTCTGAAAAACTCAAAATACACAAAACTCTATCTGTAAAAATAACAGTGCTGTCCAGTAGTTTTGTACATTGGTCCACTCATTGAGTGTATTTTTTTTTTTTTGTTGTCATATGCATTGTCTGTCCCCTGGGTTTCTGTAACCTTAGAAGCAGACTATTTATAATCCAGGGGTATAGAGACAGAACTCCCAAATTGTGGGTGCAGGGCAAGGTTATCCTAATGCAAAAAAACACTTTTAGCATTTGAAGTCAATGCTTATCACAAGTACTCGAACAATCTGCAGTTGTGTTAATGCTACTCAAGCAGTTAACATTCTTGGTAATAAAATGTGAGTCTCTGTTGAAATGTTGAGTGTTCACAACAGCAATGTTCATTCCTAGCTGCAGTGCGATCTTGGAGTTGGTATATATAAGTAGCAGGGGCTGTGTGAGGTGCAGGGGGGCATGCTCCCCTGAAAAAGCTTCAGTGGTCAATGTTTTTAATTTCGATGTTGTGGCACTTCAGTGTTGTGCCTTTTTAATCTTCTGGGTTCACTTTTATGAATGCCAACATTACAATCATTCAAGATTCTAACAGGGAAGCATGCATACTTATATATAAATATATATATATATATATATATATATATATATATATATATATATATATATATATATGGATGTAATAGTGATTAACGAATACTCATGAGGGTGAATGCTGTTTTCAATTATAATTCTATTTGCCAGCAATTCTTTGAGCAAGCTTGCCGTACAGTAAAGTCAGGTTATTTGACTTTACCCTGTTATAGTGTATATATATATATATATATATATATATATATATATATATATATATATATATATATATATATATATATATATAAAGAGGTGAGGGGGGTTGGGGGGCTTGCCGCCACTACAAAAGCACTTTTTTTATTTTTTTCTGTTATCTGTGTTTTCACTAGTTAATTTTCTTTGCTCAATGTTTTTTTTCAATGCTCTTCTATGTGTTTACTTTTGGCTGAGACACTTTTACATACGTGTGTGTGTGTGTGTGTGTGTGTGTGTGTGTGTGTGTGTGTGTGTGTGTGTATGTCTCTCTCTCTCTCTCTCTATATATATATATATATATATATATATATATATATATATATATATATATACACATATATTATAAATATTAAAAAAAAAAAATATATATATATATATACACATATATATATATAGAGAGAGAGAGAGAGAGAGATGCAGTGGATAGAAAAAGTGTACACACCTCTGTTAAAATGCCAAGTTTTTGTGATATAAAAAAATAAGACCACAATAAATCATTTCAAAAGTTTTCCCACCTTGAATATGACGTCCTGTACAATTCAATTGAAACACAAACAAATCTGTTAGGGGAAAAATATAAAAAATAAAAAACGTACAATAAGCTGGTTACATACCCTTGAACTAATGCTTTGTTGAAGCACCTTTAGATTTAATTACAGCATTCAATAAAAACTTCAAGAAAAACTCAACCAAGGTAGAGTTTTCCATTTGCCCTTAAAGATTAAGGCACATGCAAAATATCCAAACTAACATTTGTTTTGGAATTGTTCACATTACATCACATTCTATGGAGGAAATGACTCTAGTGTTGAGGGCTATTCAATGACTTAAGCAGGCTAACCAGTGGATTTCACTGATATAGTTATTGAAAATATGACCATTCTGATTTAGGACCAAAGTCTAAATGTGGAGTATTGCAGTTCACTCCATCATCAGGAACTGTTGCCTGATCCATTTGAGTCCCCACTGAGTTTTTCTTCACAATGTTTACAATGACCACAAAGGAAGCAATAATGCCTGACAAGCTGGATGTTATCAAGGAAATAATGGATGGCCCAGATGCATTCTGAGGGGACGCTGCAGGCAAAATGCCTTATCATCCATGGAAGGTCCTTTATTTTCTAATAACACTTATCCTGGAGGGTATTATTGCACTTAGATAATGGCTATCTAGTTATTTTTTTGTATTTGTTTTTATTATTAGTCTACCAATTTTTTTTAAGTTTTGATGCAAAACAGTTCCTCCACCTAATGTTTCAAACTTGCTGTAGCATTTGTAATTGCTGATTGAGGAAGTATTTTACCTTCCATTTCCTGAATTACTGTCCATCACATACAGAGACACACTTCTCTTCCTAACCCATCAATAAAACTACACATCATTTAAAAAAAAATATTCACATTCATACACATCAATGACAAACACACACACTCACACACACACACACACACACACACACACACACACACACACACACACACACACACACACACACACACACCTTGGAAAGGCTGGAACAGGTTTACTAGCTAAGCTCCCTTCTGCCCAGACTATAAGGTAGTTATGACTGCCACCAGACATTTCTGCCAACTACCTTAAGGCTCTACCAGGGTACCCAATATACTGAGTGAAATGAATATTAATACAAATGGTAGTTTGACCAAGAGCAAGTCTAATAGGAGTGGCCTACACAGTGTCACCAAATAAATATGCAAATAATTAAATATCTCTACAAATATCAGCCACAATGAAAGGTTTAAATTTATTTAATAATAAATAATAAAAGAACACGAAAAGAGTTCAAATCACAGGAAATATTTAAAATAACATTCAATGACAGGCTCAGAGAAATAAAGAAAAACAATATCTAAACTAAGCTTCACTATATTCCTGACTGAATCTAAGAGAATCACTATTCCCTACTTACTTAATAGAGGAAGGCAGATGATGTGGCGAATAGTCCTTCTTGCTGTCAGGCCCAAGACAGAATACAGAATGCTCAGTCTCACTAAGAGATTTCTCAAATTAATATCTAAAATATTACTACTGCAGCTTCGATGAATCACGATTAAAACAAATCAGTGAAAATATACCTTGCACAGAAATGCATCAGGGAAGTGCAGTAATGCCTTTTACTACCGTTGTTGTTAGACATTGTTTTGCAAATATTCATTATTTATGTAACAATTGTGATCTATTTGCTCTCAAAATTTTGTAATGTTTATTTTAAGATTTTTAACATGGTAAACATTTGGAGCTTTTCTCCCCGGGCCTGTACTGAAAATGGAAATACATCCAGTTAGACTAGCCTGGTCAACAAATGTAAAATAAATAAAATAAAACTGGCAGCTTTCTTTTTTAGCTACACATTATGGTTGTTACTTTTCTTTCATCATGTATATTATTTCACAATAACAGTTATGGTGATAAAGGTATCTTGTTAAAATCCATATCTTTTATTTTACTACTATTATTTTATGTAAAGTGCTTTCATTATTTGCTTGACTTCTGTTTCTAGTCATTAGTTGCAAGTTTTCTAATCTACTGTGTTTTGTAACATGTTTCAGTGTTTCTTCAGTTTGTGAATGCTTTCTGTAGAAAAAAAAATATGAAGTTAATATTTGAGAGAGAGACATATTGCTGCTTTAAAAGATACAGTTTAAAAATAAACCCTCATTGTCACGTAGCAATCTTGCAGTCTGTGGAAGAATGAGTAATACAAAAATCTGGCCTGCCTTTGGCTCATTGTGATACAATTCATCCAAGCTGCAGCTCGTTGTATCAACAATTTTTCCATAGTCTGTTTTCTGTAAAATTAAAAGAAAAATGCTCTGTCCTGGGTATTGGTAGGAGACTACCCCTCCCCCATCTCACCACTTACATTATATAAACAAACTAGAGGTCACACAACATAAGGGGTAAAAGAGAGAAAACAAACCATGAATAACATATTGATACAATGGGTTGTGACGTCATTGAGGCCTGTCACAATAAACAGTAGAGTTTGTGGAAGAATGAAGACTGCACCAGCATTAATGGTGAACAGTGAATTCACAAAGGCATTCAAGGGAACATGGAACGAGTGAAGAAAGCGTGGGGGGAAGATAGGGATGAAGAGAGGCGGACTAGACAGGTTTACTATATCCTTCTACCATTGAGCATTAATGCTGTGAAACGTATTGCTCATTATGTGAAGTAGTGAACTCCTTGAGATTTTTCTGAAACAATTCATTCTGGTAGCCCATTCACTGAGTCCACACCCCTCTCTGTGAAGGGGTATTTTTAGTGATCTAGGGAGTATTTAGCCCTTACTGTCTACAACCTGTGCTCTGTTCTCCCATCTGTGACCTTCCTGTCCAGAATGATTCCTTCATATCTCCTTGACTTGACTTTGTGTAACAATATTATGTCTGTCTCATCTCTACCAGTCTCTAGTTAGAAGAGCTCTGCCTGTATCCTATCATTAGCCACATCAATTTTTGAAAAGGTTGCTTTATCATCAACAATTATGACCTCTTATCAGACTCAAAGAATAGCTTCATATGTGGTTCCAACACCCTTACAATTATTTATACTGTAACAGACAAAATCATCCCAACAATAGAAAAGGGACATGTTTCTTGGACTGTTAATTAGATCTTACCATGGCCATTGAGAGTGTAAACCACAAAACCCTCATAATAAGTTAAAAATGTTCAATTTTGGTCCCAATGTAATTTCTTGCTTCAGAAATTATGTGCATAATAGAACATTTAAGGGTAAGGCAGACAACATAGCAACATCAGGAGGATCCCTTATTGATGGTGTTCCACATGATTCAGTCCTTGGCCAACCTTAATTCCTATTTTCATAAATTACATTAACACAATGGTACCTACCACCAATATCACCTCTGATGCTGATGATGTCATATTCCGCAAACAGGACCTTCCACCAATATCACCACTGATACTGATGATGCCATATGCCAGAAACAAGACCCTCCAGCAATATCACCACTGATACTAATGATGTCATACTCCGCAAACAGGACCTTCCATCAATATCACCACTGATACTGATGATGTCATATGCCAGAAACAAGACCCTCCAGCAATATCACCACTGATACTGATGATGTCATACTCAGCAAACAGGACCTTCCACCAATATCACCACTGATACTGATGATGTCATACTCTAGAAATAGGACCCTCCACCTCTGAATTAGAAAATGCCTTTCATAAACTCTTCACTATACCTTCCCTTTGGCTAACAAAAAAATCTGCTAACAGTTACACAAACATTACCTTTATGTCATCTGAAACACACACAAACATATATATATATAATGTACACATATATATATATATATATATATATATATATATATATATATATATATATATATATATATATATACACACATATAGATATAGATATATATGGTCCCCTTCAGAAGCTCGAGTATTCAGAAACTCAAAATTCATATTGTTGAGATGATATGATCGAGGTTCTGAAAAGTCAAAGCTTTTGAATGGAGATTGTGGTAGAGTGAGGATCAGGAATGTACCCTTTTCCCCATTGTAATATGATCTCAGAGTATGTATATATAATACGCAAGGATATGGGGGTCACATGATCTTGCTCACTTGCAAAACAAAAAAAAAGGTAGTTTTTGTTGTGTTTTGAAGTTCACATTTTCAGAAACATTGTTTCCTTTTGGTTTTACTCAGTTTCTAAAGAAGTTCCTTACCAGAGTGAACGGAAGCACTTAAACTGATGTGTTTTTGGATGCAAGGAATTCTGGTTTGTGATTCCTGAGTAGCATTTTTTTCTTTTTATTTGTTTTATAGTATGCTGCTAGTCCATTGTTTTGAGTTTTTGGAAATTTGATTATAATATCTGAACAATATGAATTTTGAGTTTCTGAAAACTAGAGCTTCTAACTAATATATATCGAATTTCAGAATCCCGAGATTATAAAGTCGAAAGCTCAAAATTCCAAAACCTCAGAAGCACGAATTTCAAAATCCTGAAGTCTGGAGATGTTGAAATAGCACTTCTGGTGGTTTGTGAATGGATTGCTGGAAGTTCAGGTAAGTATTTCTGTGTAAGGGTTTTGGTATGGTGCTTTAGTGTGTGTCATTGTGTTTTGTTACTGTGATGTATGTGTGCAAGGGAAATGTATCTTTTATGGTGCTGTTTTCATGTGTTTGTCTGTGTAGTGCAACCTTGGAGTTAGTATATTTAAGTAGGGGGGTGTAACATGGGGGTACAGGGGCACTTGCCTCCTTGCTTGTATTAGTGTAGGTTTGTGTACGTGTGTGTGTGTGTGTGTGTGTGTGTGTGTGTGTGTGTGTGTGTGTGTGTGTGTGTGTGTGTGTGTGTGTATGTGTGTGGTGTATGGTTAGTGTAGGATTTGCGATTTTGAAATTTACGCTTCTGGGGTTTCGGGATTTTAAGGTTTCGGCTTTATGATCTCAAGATTCTGAAATTTGGTATTTCAGGATTTTGGGATTATAAAGTGAACCCATATATAAATAAATAAATATATATATAAATATATATATATATATATATATATATATATATATATATATATATATATATACACAGATAGATATTCATTCGCTGCATCATCATCTCTGCACAATCATCTCTGACAATCATCACCCTCTACAAGACTACCTTAAACACTGTCCAACTCTATAAATTATAGGCAAGTACTAGGCTAGCTGCCTTTGTGGGTCATTTTAATTTCGCTTCAAAGGTGAGAATCAAACCCTGTATCTTGTGTCTGTAAAGTAAGTACCTTAACCGTTATGCCAACCTCCAACCCCTATGTTAATCCCCAATCCCTTAGCCTTAAACTAGAAAGAACGTGAAAAACTGTATTTCCCAAATGAAAGACACATACTCCATTTCTAACATACTAATACCTAATCTAGAGTTTGTACTCCCCAAAATTGTACTATACTCAGCTCATAATCCCAAAGTAATACAACCTGCTCTAAATTTAATCCGCAGATTTATTAATTTGGCCCTGTGACTAGAACATCACTGTATTTCACTTGAAAAAGCAAATTTCTTGCCCACTACAGTTTGAGCTACTGTCCTGTTATCTTGTCCTACCTTTAACATCCTACGTGAGCATTACAGTCTCTCTCTTGAAACTAAACTGCAAGTCAAACACTGACATTAGAGACTCCAAAGTACAATAACAACACATTCACGTTAGTCAGATTCCTTGTCAATATTTCCATTGGAGAAAGAAGCTTTAGCAATACATTTTCTTCAAAGTGAAAAAAAAACTTCCTTAAGCTCTATTCGACGTCTATGGATACTGATTTTGATTATACTTTTCTTTTGCAATAATTTATTAATTTGAAGCTGAATATGGATTCCTTAAATGAGTATGCAATAACAATTTGCTAATGCACAATTATATTGCACAGTGTAATAAATGCTATCCATATTTAAAGGTAACGCTGATAACACTGGTGATCTGTGTTCTTTGTGTCAAAAGTTGGATGATTTGCTTACCATTGTTAGAAGTAAATCTAGACTTAATGATGATGATTGCACTTGTGCAATTGGCATGGCTTGGAGATCTGTTGTATCATATATTAATGACTGCACTGGCTAAATAAATAATATTAGGCAAATAACAAATAGAACACATTTAGGAAATGATGCATCTATTGTCTGCAAAGATCATGCAACCCCTATAAAACAAGCCAATGCCTCTGACAACTTTTGAATTCTGGATGCAAGTATTCAGCAATCTATGGATCCAGTTTGTTTAGAAGGAAACAAAAAAAAAGAAAGAAAGTAAGAAGTTCTCAACAAATAACAAGGAAGAAAAAGAAACCGATTCATGACCGTAAAGGAAAGAGAATACGTAGTAAAAAGGACACTGTTGTAATATAACCCACTGGTGACAGGGAATGAAGAGACCTGTCTATCAGAAAACCCTCAGTCTACAGAAAAAGGCATCACCTTTCCAATGGAAAAGGTAGAAAAAAGAGACAAGAGGGAGGTGAAAAGGAAGAAATCAAAACTGAACGTGGAAGGATTGAAGAACATTCACCATCTTCTTTCGGCTGTTCCTGTTAGGGGTTGCCACAGTGGATCATCTGTTTCCATTTCTTCCTGCCCTCTGCATCTTGCTCTGTCACACCAGCAACCTGCATGTCCTCTGTCACCACATCCATAAACCTTTTCTTAGGCCTTCCTCTTTTCTTCTTACCTGGTAGCTTCATCCTTAACATCTTTTTCCCTGTATACTCTGCATCCCTCCTCAGCACATGTCCAAACCAACACAATCTCATCTCTCTGGATTTGTCTCCAAACCTTCCAACCTGGGCTGACCCTCTAATATACTTATTCCTGACCCTGTCCACCATCATCACACCCAGTGCAAATCTTAACACCTTTAACTCTGCCACGTCCAGCTCTGACTCCTGCCTTTTTTGTCAATGCCACTGTCTCCAACCCATATAACATAGCTGGTCTCACTACCCTCTTGTAGACCTTCCCTTTCACTCTTACTGGTACTCGCCTGTCACAAATCACTCCTGACACCCTTCTCCACCCACTCCATCCTGCCTGTACTCTCTTCTTCACCTCTCTTCCACACTGACCATTACTCTGATCTATTGATCCCAAGTATTTAAAGTCATCCACCTTCGCCACCTCTACTCCTTGAATCCTCACCATTCCTCTATCCTCCCTCTCATTCAAACACATATATTCTGCCTTACTCCTGCTGACCTTCATTCCTCTTCTCTCTAGAACATATCTCCATCTCTCCAGGGTCTTCTCCACCTATTCCCTAACCTCACTACAGATCACAATGTCATCTGCAAGCATCATAGTCCACGGGGACTCCTGTCTGATCTCGTCTGTCAACCTGTCCATCACCATTGCAAATAAGAAAGGGCTCAGAGCTGATCCTTGATGTAATCCCACCTCCACCTTAAATGCATCTGTCACTCCCACCGCAGACCTCACCGCTGTCACACTACCCTCGTACATATCCTGTACCACTCTTACATACTTCTCTGACACTCCCGACTTCCTCATGCAATACCACAACTCCTCTCTAGGCACCCTGTCATATGCTTTCTCTAAGTCTACAAACACACAATGCAACTCCTTCTGACCTTCCCTGTACTTTTCCATCAATACTCTCAGAGCAAACATTGCATCTGTAGTGCTCTTTCCCAGCATGAAACCATGCTGCTGGATTGAAGAACATTACTGTAAGAAAAAAGAAGAGGAAGACAGATGTTGACTACATGGCTCAAGCTTTGGATTTACAGTACCAGCTGGATGAGAATTTAATACACAATGAAAACAGTGGGATTAATAAGACTAATGGTGATGAAGATCTATCCTTCATAACAATTGATAGAGCAGAAATGACTGTATTAGAAGCTGAAGATTCTTCAGAGCTGGCCAAGCAAAGACATTCTTGTAATTGGAGATTCAGTTATTAGACGAACTGATACTTATATTTGCAGAGATGATAATGAACATTGAATAGTGTTATGCTTGCTGAGAGCAAGAATAGAAGATGTGAGACAAGCCTTGAAATGTCTTAATGTAAGGAAGAATGGATCTGTTTTTTATTCATGTTGGTACAAATGATGTCCCGCGCAAGGTTGTTAGTAGAGAACTGACAGCCCTCTTAGATATTATAGCCTGTACTGGTGTTAGGACGTATTTTTCACAAATTATCTATAGAAAGGATAGTCAGATCACTGTGAATGAAAAGATTTTTTTGGTAAATACCTGCATGGAAAAAATGTCTTGTTTTAAAAAAAGGAAATGTGTACAGCATCACAGCCTAGGTTTGGGCACATGTGTTCAAACAGAATGGCATGCATTTGCGAAGATCAGGGAAGAGAATTTTTGCAGCAGATATTTTGCAGTTTTTCAAATTCACCACAAAACAGTCCTGGATAAGGAGCCTCCTCAGAGCAATACAAATATATCAGAAAACAGATAAGGCTCGCCACAGCAAATGTAAAAACCGTTTATTCACTGCAGTACAGAGTTAGCGCTTTCACGTTATATCAACGCTTCTTCAGACTTCAAACAATTGCACTGAGACACAATACATTTAAATAGTGATGCATAAAAAACACAACCAATCACTACCATCTCAACATTGTCACATGTTATAACACAAAAAATTTAAAAACATTCAAAAAACCATACATTCATCATAACATTATCATACGAACATATATTTAAACAAAATGAGTTAAAAACATGTCTATATAAAACACTTTCGTATAGACATATAACTAGTGTTTTAAGGGTCGTGCTGCTAGAAAAGGTTTCAAAGTTACCTTTTCATTTAGCCCACGTCCTCTATATCCCTGAAGTCTGATTATCCACCTATTCTCACATTCTTCAGTGTGCTTCTTGTCATTACCCAGTCTACTTGTTTTTTTGATCAGCTCCCACACGCTGAACTTAAATTTGTGTGATGTCCCTACACTTAACACATGTCTGGCTAAAGCATTATGTTTATCCTCTCTATTAATAGCATAAACATGCTCTCTCACATGTTCCCTAAGACTTCTATTAGTTTTTCCTACATAGAAACACAAGCATATCTTACAAACAGCCAAGTATACTAGGTCGCTAGATCTACAGTCAGCATAAAAATTAAATCTAAATACATTCCCTGTATCGGGTTGAACTAAACAGTTACTGCCAGACATATAAGTACACTGATTGCACCCTCTACAAGAGAAGGTGCCTTGTCTATTAGATGTGATACCATCTAGATCAGTTGATATTACTGATGTCTTACTAGATATTAAAATGTTTATTAGGAATGTGAATTTAAAAATGTTGTTTGGCGATAGTGATGTGGAAGCTAGAAAGATTTTCATGAAATCTTCTACCTTTGTACCTCAAAGTCATCCCTTGCTTGAGACTTTTGAGGAGGCGTGTGAACGTGATTTATTTGAGCTTTATCAATCTAACAGCGAACCTGATTTTTACAATTTGAGTTATGATGAGTTTATGTCTATAAAGAATTTGTAAGAGAATAATGATATAGTGATTAGACAGGCCGACAAGGGAGGCGTGATCGTAGTGTTAGATATGATATGTATTTTAATACTATGATGACGATGTTAGATGATGCCGAAACTTATTCAATGTTGAATAATATGTCACTAGATAGATTGATTAAAAATATGCACTCTGAACTATATGATTTATTTTTACGTAATACTATTGATGGCGAATTATATAAGTATCTATTGGTTGAGCAACCTGTGGTTCCCACTTTTAGGGGACTCACCAAGATACACAAAACTCTTATGAATCCACCTATGAGACCTATTGTCTCAGGTGGTGGTTGGTTCACTGAACCTGCATCCATCTTTATTGAAAAACATCTGAGACCAGTAGTTAATAACACTACATCTATATTAAAGGATACACAGGAGTTCTTAGTATGCTATGGTGACTATGCATCGTCTTGTAATGATTTACGTAATGAGTTATTAGTTACCTTAGATGTCGTATCATTATTTACAACAATTCCTAATGACACAGGGATGGAATTTGTGAGACTTTATCTAATTGAGAAAGGGGTACCTAGGAATTTGATCATTAGGATTTTAGTGCTATTTAGATCAAGTACTGAATAATAATGTGTTCCTATATAATAACAAGTATTATCTACAAAAAAAAGGGGTTGCCATGGGCACCCCTTGTGCAAATTCATACGCTAACCTTGTGTTAGCATATTGGGAGAACACCTATGTTATGGCCAATACTTTTTATAGCCAACACATTAAATTCTATAAACATTTTGTAGATGATGTGTTTTTTACATGGGATGGCACTATAAGTGAGCTCACTGACTTCATTGATTATATAAATGGCATGACTTATTTTTTGAGTTTGAGTGTAAAAGCTCAGACGTTATGATAGAATTTCTGGATGTTCAGATACTAAAGAAAGGTGATGTGATGCACTCTGAGATATATAGAAAGCCTTGTTGGAGGAATAGCATCCTATATTGCTGTAGCATGCACCCCCAACATATCTATCAAAATATAGTGACAAGTCAGACCTTTAGAATGTCACTCCTCACTACTGAAGATGAGAGCTATAAACTGAAACAAGAGATGTTAGCAGATAATTTTTCAGCAAGGGGCTATAGCAAAAAGGAAATAGAAGGTGCTTATCAACTAAATAGTCCTATGAGGAAAGGGAAGGGTAAGCCCCATTTACATAGGTATCAAGGTGATAACACATATGTGAATACTGGCGAACAGCAGGTTAATGTAAGTAGGATAACGATCCCCTATTCAAATAAGAACTTGAAGATTAAGGATGTTATCAACAAACCACTGATGATAGAATTGTTGGGATAGTAGGGAGTAGACCAAGTTTTGCCTATAAGAATTCAAAATCATTAAAAAGGCTGTTGTGTTACGAAAATGATAAGAAGGATTCAATCACATCTAATAGACAAGGCACCTTCTCTTGTAGAGGGTGCAATCAGTGTACTTATATGTCTGGCAGTAACTGTTTAGTTCATCCCGATACAGGGAATGTATTTAGATTTAATTTTTACGCTGACTGTAGATCTAGAGACCTAGTATACTTGGCTGTTTGTCAGATATGGTTGTGTTTCTATGTAGCAAAAACTAATAGAAGTCTTAGGGAACGTGTGAGAGAGCATGTTTATGCTATTAATAGAGAGGACGAACATAATGCTTTAGCCAGACATGTGTTAAGTGTAGGGACATCACACAAATTTAAGTTCAGCGTGTGGGAGCTGATCAAAAAAACAAGTAGACTGGGTAATGTCAAGAAGCACACTGAAGAATGTGAGAATAGATGGATAATCAGACTTCAGGGATATAGAGGACGTGGGCTAAATGAAAAGGTAACTTTGAAACCTTTTCTAGCAGCACGACCCTTAAAACACTAGTTATATGTCTATACAAAAGTGTTTTATATAGACATGTTTTAACTCATTTTTGTTTAAATATATGTTCGTATGATAATGTTATGATGAATGTATGGTTTTATGAATTTTTAAAATTTTATGTGTTATAACATGTGACAGTGTTGAGATGGTAGTGATTGGTTATGTTTTTTATGCATCACTATTTAAATGTATTGTGTCTCAGTGCAATTGTTTGAAGTCTGAAGAAGCGTTGATATAACGTGAAAGCGCTAACTCTGTACTGCAGTGAATAAATGTTTTTTACATTTGCTGTGGCGAGCCTTATCTGTTTTCTGATATATTTTGCAGTATTTGACAAACACTAGGCAGGATTTTTGCCAGGTTGAAAATTTAACAGTTTACAGATAGCAAAATTTGATGCATCTCTGATAGTTGTTAATGCTAGGAGCATTAATAATAAAGTTTTTTTTATTTGAAAATGTGCTACGTTCCCACAAGATTGATGTTATTGTTTGTGAAACATGGTTAAAGAACAATGACTGGAAATCAGTTCTGTCAGGGAATAAATGTTTTTACTGTTAACAGACATTCTAACAAAAAATCAGGTGGCGGTGTTATGATAGGGATTAAAGATAACTATGAGACCTGTGATTATTACATGTTTGATGATAATACCAATACTATAAACTGTGTAACTTTGACAATACAGACAACCCTGGAACATATAACAATTGTTGGAGTATACAGACCGCCAAAGTCAAGTGCAGATGACCTAGAGGAATTCATACATTTCTTCCATGAAACACAGGAGGGAAGAATAATATTATCTGGGTACTTAAATTTACCAGAAACAGATTGGAATAGTATTGATTCGACAATGTTAGTAAGGAAATTATTCACAGTGAATATTTAGGAACAACAACTGCTTCAGATTGTAAAAAAACCTACTAGAGGATGGAACATACTAGACATTGTTTGTGTTCCCAAAGAAATTACTGTAACTTCAAGTCAAGTTTTACCACCTTTGATGTGCACCAGTGATCATGGGATTATAATGGTTAATTTGTTGGTAGATAATTCTGCGAAACTGAAATCTAAGCCAATGCACAGCAGGTTAATTACAGATTATATGGAAGCAAAACAGTCAATGTGTAAAACTAACTGGAGTGACGTGTTCGGTGGAAAAACTGCAGATGGAATGTGGAAAGTTTTGAAAGAGAAATTGTTTAAGTGCAAAAAATCAAAAAAATGTTAAACATCAGGAACTAGGCATAAAACATCAGGGGGATATATTTCTGTAGGAACAAGATATCTGATTAAGGTAAGAGACAAAAAATATAAGAAATAGAAGAGAGGTCGAACTACAACTTTGAAAACTGAAATAAACAAGCTCGACAAACAGATTAAGCATAGTGTGAGACAAGAGCAAGAAAGATTGGAAGAAAATTTATATAAAGATATTGAGCATAATAGGAAACCTTTTATAGATACATAAGATGTGGAAGGAGTAAATACACACAAACTGATGAACTGTGCAGATTCTAAAATGTATTCTCAAGCAACAGATTATAGATATATTTACAAAATATTATGCAAAACAGTTTGGTTCCACAAAAGGGGTAATAAGTTGTCCTAGTGACATCCAGGTAACCCCAGATACTGGAATCAGATTAGACTATACTGAAACAGAACTGCACAAGCTGGATCCAAACAAAGCACAGGAAGGAAACAGAATTAGTAACAATGACCTGAGAACACTTCAGCAAGAACTTATGGTACCATTTTATTTATTATTCACTAGGTCATATAAATATGGGAACATTTCTCAAGATTGGAGACATGTGCTTATTAAACCTGTCTTTAAGGGAAAGGGGAGTAGAATAAACCCAGAGTCATATATAACCTTAAGTCTACTTTCATGTTGTGGAAAAATAATGGAGAAGGTAATATTGGATAAGTTATTGTCAGATCTGGATATGTTGGGATGTGAAATCATATATCAGCATGCATATTTTGAAAACAGATCTATTACCACTTGTAATATGATGTTCTATAACAATATAATAAGAGCTATGAATGAAAAATTGTACTGTGATGTGATTTATATAGATTAAACTTCAGCATTTGACAAGGTCATACACAAAACACTGATCGATAAATTAGTACAACTAGGTATTGATGTACTCTTGATAAGATGGATAGCTGCATGGCTTACAAATAGGACATGGCAAGTGTCATAAAGCAACTGGACAGGTGAAATCTCTGGTTACTGTCAGGGTGTCCCACAGGGCTTTGTCCTAAGTCCTTACTTGTTTAGATTGTATATTTCAGACCTAACTTTTTCATCTGAGGTGTTCTACAGTCTATATGCAGATGACCTGGAATTGGGTAAACTGATTACATGTGTTACAGGTAAAGCATGTCTGCAAACTAGCTTGACTAAATTGACCATTTGGGCACAGAAGAACAGTATGCTGATAAATGCATCAAAATCTAAGCATATAAGATTTGGTAGGCATAAATTGAAAGGTGAATATTTAACACAGCACACAGTGATTGAAACTGTAGATTCTTTTAAGGACCTGGATATATGGGTAGATTCAGCTATGAGAGTTTCTAATCAAGTCAACCAGTTGTTCAATGATAGTTATAGAACTTTAGGTTGTATAGAAAGATTTACAAAGTCTAGAAAATCAACAATAATTAAGTCATTATTTGTTAGTTACATTAGACCCAAACTTGAGTATGGAATAACAATATGGAAACCCTATAAGAAAACAAGCATGAGTAAACAGGCAAGAGTACAGTGGAATTACACCAAGGGCATCCATGGATGTGAACATTTAAGTTATTACGAAAGACTAAAATATCTGAACTTGTACAGTGTCTCTTATAGATATCTAAGAGGAGATCTTATTCAGGTATATAGGCATTTAGATACAGCAACCTCTGGGAATGTTTGGGGTTATTAAAAAGTACAAGAGAATCATCAGACAACCTATGTACAAGATTCTATAGGAATAAGACATGTAATAATTGGTTCTCTAACAGTGTAGCTGATGCATGGAACAGACTACCTAATTACATTAAAGCAAGTACCAGTTTAGATATTTTTAAGAACAGCCTGGACACTTGTTATGGGAACAAGTATTTTGGTATATTGGCAAGCTAGAAGGACATTAATGCCCGTGCTTGAAATATTTGTATGCATGTATGTAAGAAATATGATGAACTAGTGAATATAAAGCATTTGAAAGAAACATGTAGAACTACCTAAAAGAAACCTATATATGCTCCTATAGTTTGGACATGGGTAGTCTGTCAAAATCCAGCAACTTATTATATAAAGGAGACTTTGTCCCCCTTCGCTTTCAGCTGACTAGCCATAACAAAAACAATCCTTAGAGAAGCAAATATGAAAATATGTATATATATATATATATATATATATATATATATATATATATATATATATATATATATATATATATATATATATATATATATATATATATACATAAATATTACTTATGTTCCTTTATTTAATTTGCATCCTCTCTTTCTCTCTCTCCTTATATCTGCACTTATCCTTTCTCTTATTTCCTTTGTCTAACAGTATATTATTCATCGACTGTTTTACATAATATCCTATCATGCCCTATATAAATATAGTCCTAATGCATTACCTATGTTTGAGACTCCAGTATTAAGATTTATAACTTCACTTAGTGCAGTGATATACTTTGCTGATTAACAGTATCATGTACTACAAAATAGCAAAAACAAATCAGTCCAACTACCACGATCCAGGGCATAAACTTTAATGAAACTAAGATAAAAACAGATAAGCACTTTCGGGAAAATCAAGCCTTCATCAGATCTACAAAATAAAACATGCATATAGATTTAAAAACATAACTAACCAATCAATAGTCTCACAGTACTCACACCCTTTGAAAAGCAACTCAGAATTAGAGCATACAAAACCAATCTGTAAATGCACAAATAATACTACATTCATATAGATAAATTATTCATAACCAATCAAACATGGATATGGGGTGTTCATAGATGCATCATCACCCAATTGTCTTTCATATATCCAAAGCATGCATATTCATTGGTTCCGGACCACTCAGACAGGAGAAATGGTTGATACAACAACCCCTTATCAAATAAGTAACACAATCACCTCTAAACAAATAAATGAGACAGTACCATTTGAAAAAGATAGTCTCTGCATCATCCTTTGTGAAAGCAAACCAGCATTAAAACAATTAAAAGCAACATATTGTGTTAAGTGTGCAGAAGGTGTGGTGAATATGTTAAAGCATTTATGAAGTTTATACAAACTAGCTTCCAGAGCCATAGTTGGCTCACCTGGCATTTGATATTGCTCCCTGATTTGATCCCCCACAAAAGGTCCTTTTTTTTCTGATTGGCACTTTTTGGAGCCATACTGGGTAACTCACCAGTCTGAGTTAATTAAAGTCAGAGTACTGGTATCTTTGATGTGAGAAATATGGGAAAAGTTAATTAAAAACAGTATTAATGTAAGAAAAAAATGATGCCAATGTCCAAACAAATGTTCGAGTGACAATAAGAGCGAATATAATCAGTAAAAATGTACCAGATTTAACCCTCTACATAATAGGTCAAAGCAATGTTTATTAAGAAAAAAAGACTAGAGCAGACAAAGAAGTTCCAACAAAAAATAGACCAGCAAGAAGTTCAAAAGCAGTTTCCTTTTTGGATTCAGTAATTAAACAGCCTGACAGAGTTAAAATGGCATGTAAAACTCCAAATTCATGAATCTCCAGTGAATTTCAAAATAAGAGCAACAGCAGAAAATACTAAGCCCTGGCAGGAAACTTTGGATCAAAGGATCATAGGAAGTTACTAAGCTAATGGCCCAAGAGTCCTTATGAGCCTAGCCAAGGTCTACTTTTATTTCCGCAATCAGCACCTATTGCACCTGTCCAAGAGGGACACAGGTGGAACCCCTGCGGTAAATTTACAGTTACCTATCCAATTGTCCAGATTGCATTTGAAGAGGGCCAATGAGGTGCACTGTTTGACATGAAGTGGGAGTCTGTTCCAAAGATGTGGTAACTTCTGGAAGTCAAATCTGTCCCTCCAGCAGGTTCTATTAATGTCACATATCAGGTTAAGGTCTTTAGAGCAAGTAACCCATGTACCATTTGATTTGCGGATATGCGGCATTTCCAATAAAGTAGGGTCAGAGATTGCCTTATATGCAAGGCAGAGATCGCCTTTAACTAGTCTGTATGAAACAGAATAAAGTGACAGTGATTTCAGATGATCCACATAGGACAGATGCTGAAGACATTGAATTGTCCTTATGAGGAACCTCTGTTGTCTCTCCAATTGCTGCAGGTGCTTGGAAAGGTGCATACCAAAAGGGGCGTTGTACTCAAGTATTGGCCTGTTGAGGGAAGAATAGAGGGAGGTTATAACTTCTTTTTTTTTTTTTTTTTTTGAAGGCAATGCCCTTACTTATGAGATGAGCAATATAGAATCCCTTCCTACCACTGTGGAGACATAGTGATCAAAGGTAAGATTGCTGTCAACCTGTGTGGCCAGATCTCTCACCACTGAGTGCATAATTGAGGTGTTGCTATTGATGTGATAGTTAGCAGGAACATTGCTCTTAATGAAAGGGATGATAATACATTTTTTTGCATTGAGTTTAAGGCCATGATTTTGGCACCAATCATTTAGTTGTGTAAGACCCTATTGTAGGATGTTGACATCATTTGGAGACTCTATGACCGCTCCCAGTTTGCAATCATCAGCAAACGTTGTCAGCTACAGACCTTTAGTTTTTGGTTGTATTTTAGAGAAATAGATTCTAAACTGGAGAGGTCCCAGGACTGATTCCTGTGAAATACCACTGGTTACAGTTCTGTTGTTGGAGGTGTATTCCATTATTTTAACTATATGTACTCTATCAGTGAGCCAAGTAGCAACCCATCTAACAATATAAGGGTTGACACCTAGCTGGGTGAGTTTGTCAATGATGCCTGAGTGGAGGATAGTTTCAAAAGCCTTGACTACGTCTAGGTAGGCTGTATGCACAGATTTACCCTCATCCAGTGCCTTGGTGTTTGTCTTGAAAAATCCACCAGGTTTAACAGGCATGATCTCCCTTTGACAAATCCAAACTGAGTAGGATCAAGTGTTTAGAGATTACCTATGTCTTTGTTGATAAGGTCCGTGATGATTCGTTCCATGGCCTTGCAGATAAGGCTAGTCAGGCTAATAGGCCTATAGTTCCTGGGGTCAGTGGAAGCATCACCTATGTGCAGGGGGATAACAGTGGCCATTTTCCATTCAGCTGGGATGAAGCCGGTGCTTAGACTATGATTGAAAAGAGTAGCCGATGGTGTTGCTATTTCTTGTTGGTGCCTATGTAGGACGCAGTATGGGATGCTATCAGGTCCCATAGATGCTTTGTTTTCGGCCTTAGAGAGGTTGTTTACAACCTGCTCTTTAGAAATACAAGGTAGGAGTCAGGTGGTAGGGATGTCATGGGGTACGTGTAGTGGGGACAGGGGAGTTAAATTTTCACAGGACCTGTCGGCCAACATGTTAGCTATGTCTACTGGCTCAGTATATGTGGTACCATTAACTGCCAGTTTGGCACAAATCTGGGCCTTTCCTTTTAGGCTACAGATGTAACTAAAGAATGGCTTATGGTTGTCCTTAGTTGAGGAAGCTAATTTGGATTCATAGTTTAGTTTGGAGGACTTCACAAGAAGTCTTATTATTTGCTTGTTTAAGCTGAGAGTGAGTGTTTCCAGGTTAGGGCTTGCTCAGTCTTATTCTTAGACAGCAATTTCTTCCTCTTGGTGTAAAGTGCATTAATGGCAGTTGTCCACCAGGCAGGTTTGCTCTTATTTAAGGAGCTTGTTTTGTTCCTATCAGGTACCCTTAAGGAGCTTGTTTTGGTCCTATCAGGTTGGGCCAAGTCAATGCAGTTATACAGGTGTGTGTATAAATCATTGGTATAGAACTCAGCATAGTTGCTAGTAACATCTAATGGCAGAGGTGCAGTGATGCTATTTGTACCATCTGGTAAGAGGTTATGATCTTATTTGGAGAAGTTTTTTAGTTTAGTTGCTGCTGGGGGGGGGGGGGGGCAGGTGTGATAGATACTTTGAATGAGACTGAGTTGTGATCAGATCTCACCATGGAAGACCTCACAGCAGGGGGTGCTACAGTGGTCCCCCATATTGGTAAGCACCAGATCCAGGAAGTTGGCATCACTTGTGGGGATGTCAACCAGCTGGTTCACGGCATTGGAGTTAACAGACTTAAGGAACCTTTGGACAAGTGAGTTTGAGCATGAGTAATTTACCCAGTCAATAGATGGGTAGTTTATGTCACCCAAAACCATGGTGTTTGGATGTATCTTGATAGACTCAAGTAGATCCAAATAGGCAGAGTGGGTGTCCTGATTCATCCAGGGGGTCCTGTAGCTAGTAATGACTTGAATAGGTGTCCTACCAACAGTTAATTGAACCTGATGTATCTTCAGTGAAGCATACTGTTTAACTAAGCTGCCTCCTTAGGTTTTCACACCTTCAGTTTGTGGCCTGAATGTGTGGAAGGAGGTGTAACTTGGTAAGGCTGGAGTGCTCTCCACAGACTTGCGCCAGGTCTCCATGACTGCACAAATGTGTGCTTCCAGTGAGTGGAGTTTCATATCAAGACTCCTAGCATTTAACAGTATAACCCTGAGGTTGTTTTTAGATGGAGTTTTTATGTCGAGAATTTTGTCCTTGAGACATTGCCTAAAAAAGGCACTATGGGTGTGGCAAAAGCCTTAGCCAGTAGCTGAAATCCCAGGGGTAACAGATGAAGACCATCTCTGGCAAAGTATCAAGGTCTGACAGTCATGTCATCCCAGGCTGACAGATACTGGACCCCCCTAGAATGACACCGAAATTAAGCCAATTACTGAAGTCAATCATTTTCTATTTGTATTGAGGCATCATCCTAGGTGAAGTTAAAATGCTGTTTAACTCATTACATCCAGGTGATGCCGCCAGATGCATCTGCAGTTAACACCTACTGACACCTCTAGGTGTCAAGCATTGCTTGTTCATATTTGCACCAGTAATTCCAAAACCAAGCCATCTACAAGGTTTTAAAGATTTCATGTTACAAGGCTTACATGATACCAAAGTCAACCGCATTAATATTTGACTTCTGGTTAATGCAGGTAAATAGATATTAACTGTGTTTTTTATGATATTAATTTATATTAACTGTTGTTTTTTATGATATTAATTTATATAGATATAATTTTCTCATTTATCTAAACATCTCAACAACCAATTAACACAGGCAGAACTCCTTAGCCTCATATGAAAGTTCTCAGCTAGATGAATAAAATGTTCCTAACAGTATGTATGTAACTTGAGTGGTTGCTGAGCTATTGTAGGTTGTTTACAAAATATTACAAATGTAAAAGTTATTGTGTTTACTGTGACTTATAAAATTCAGTTTAAGACCTAGAACCTAAAGAATACTACCACTATAAAAATAGTTTGTGATGAAGAATATTCCATTTATACTTATTTCATAATCCCTATGGTTTCAGAGGTATGAATATTTGTTTGAAATGTAAAGACATAATTTGATTCTGTGAAAAGGCTTAGGCTCCACCCAGTGGAAGTTACAGTGCAAACTTCCTGAGCGCCATTGAAGTGAATGAGTTAAGGCTATGGACATCTCTGCCTGAGATACATAGTCTGAGAATTCAGCCATATCTCTCTTCATATAGTCCAGAGAGGTATGTAGTGATGGAATGTTCTTTGTAGTAATTGAGTGGAAAGAGTACAAATGCATGTTTTAAATCAGAGTACCCATGGGTCCATATGTAGATAAATGGCTGAGTAGAACTGCAACCTATGAACTGAGGCTGATTCTCAGAACTGATGAAGTAACTCTGGATATTTTTGAGATGTTGGACTCCTTAGGTGTCAGTCAGTTAAAATAATGCTAAAGCCATATGTTGTCCCATCTGCACTTGTTTCATCCAAAAGGCTACCATTCTCTGTTCTCCTAGTCTCTTAAACATGAGTTGAAGATAATGCAGGTACAGGGTGTAATGGGTGAAGTTGAATGACCTATATTGGTGAGCACCAGTATTGCCAGTAATTAAGAATAACCATGGAGTCAGAATATATGTTGCCTTAAAGAGAGTGAATGATGCAATACAAATGGAGATGTTTATCTTGCTTACTTTGGAAGATTTAGCTATAAAGATTAACAGGAATAAAGGTGTTATCCACATTCAATGTATCCGGTGTCTTTTTTTTACAAGTATCCCTGGATCTAAGCAGTAGAAAGCTGACAATGTTTATTACTCTAGTGGAGGGATTTTGTTCCAAATGAATATGCTTTGGGATTGCATCTCCATCTGAAAACTTTTTCAGCTTAAAATGAGTATCTTGTTAAGTGGTCATGAGGGATTCATGGTCATAATGGATGACATTCTAGCACATTTGGGCCTAGTAAGCAATATACACTGAGATGATAGACTGTGCTTCTGACCATTAAGAAATCTGGGCTTGGCCAAGTCACTATGATGGTCTGTCCAATCAGCAGTAGAATGATCATGTCTATCCAGCATTAAAGAGTGGCTTCTTACCCATAATGCATAGGAGGTTTGTAGCATGAATATGTAGTAGCTGTGTGTGTGCGTGTGTGCATGTATATGTGTGTGTGTGTGTGTGTGTGTGTGTGTGTGTGTGTGTGTGTGTGTGTGTGTGTTTGCATGTGTAATGTGTTGCTATGCTTTCACTAAGACAAAGCTGTAAACTCTGAAAAGTTACTGTAGCAAGCTCCTTGCTAGTTACTCAAACATTGATCTATTGTTACAAGCATGAATGCAACATCAACACTTAAGAAACAGTAATATCATTGGAAACTTCTTCAGTGAATGGTGGCACACCTTTTAATAGCTTGCAGTAGGACAGCTGCCTCCTTTCCTCCTCCACACATACAACTCTGGCTAATGACTATAACAATAAATGGAAAGTGCTTTCACACCCACACACACATCTGCTGGCTTGTGCACTCATTTAAACACTTATAGAAAGTATCCCATTCTAGCAATGTATAGTCTGAATTTATATCTAATTAGGATGCCATTTTTATACCAACTACACCTTTCTCAAAGCTTACTTGTGTTTGGATTTTTATCTTTGCAGACCTCTACTGAAAATGTACTATCCCCACTGGTACCTTTGAAGTCAACAAATGCAAAAATAAATATTAATAAATAATGTACACATAAGTAAATCAATCAATAAAATGCATTCAATTTCCCCTAAAACAATTCAGAAAAGAGGCTTCTCCAGCAGTAAGAGCACGCTGCTAGAAGATTTCTCAGTACTATCAGCAAGTGTTAAGTGCCTGTGCTTCAGACAGTTAATTACCAGAAGCTTTTTCTGAATCCCAGAGGTTCAAGGCATACCAGAGATTCACCCTTTGTTCATATCACCAGGATATCACATTCTATTTTAAATCATGCAGGAACCAATCACTTCTGCTTACCAGGCATTGTTCAGTTACTTCTTGGGGGGAGTATATTAAAATCATAAGTAAAACAATATGAAAGAAAGAAACCACAAACCAATTACATGAGGAAAACTTTGTCTCAAAGGGCAATCATTGGCTAAACTAACATTTTACAGAACAACATATTTATATGTGTGCCAAATGCAAACTATTATGCAGATTCCCATTAAATAGTTCAGGCTGCCTTTGCTTTAAGCAACGCTGATGGCCACAATGAAAAAATAAATCCATAAATATTCAAGGGAGCAGCCACTTTATATATATATATATATATATATATATATATATATATATATATATATATATATATTTATCTAACTGTATTTGATTGTTTCCAAAAGAAGGTAAACTAAAGGTTACAATATTCTAAGTAAACTAAGTTGCTGCTTTTGCAAAGGAATCTGAGCTGGTTAATCATTTAAATCACAGCCGGCCTACATGTTCAAAGTTTTAATTTGCTGTGCATTAGTCCAAGGTCAATGCACTCTTCTAGTCAATGAAAAACTGCAATCATGGAGAGAAAGAGTAAAGAAGAAGGACCTTTACCCTGTTGGATTGAAGGTTTGTTGCGTAACAGGGACGTGGCTGAGTGAAGATAAGGCTTGGCACATCCGGTGACTGGTTACACATTAATATGTTTGATTACACAAGTCTTCCAGAGCCAAACCAATCTGAATCCTAATGTAAGTTAACCTTTCTGTGACCTTTTCTATATCCTTTCTGCCTGCTATTAAACTGCTTGCTTCCTGCCCTGACGCCTTGCTATCTGGCTTCTGGCCCAGAGTTTTTACCACTGCTATTATGAAGTTCTTCAGACTTTCATAACCCTTCTGCCACATGGGGCTTGTTTTTTATGAGTGCCTCCAATAAATCTTTAAAAAGTAATGTAACTTCAGACTGATTACATACATGCAAAAATGTTTTATCTGAGCAAACAATAATTTTTTCAAAGGTCGTCTTGCAAAATGATTAAAGACTTCTTTCACAAATACTAGTCTTTTTCTGCAACAAGTGTAAATGTTGAAGCTGAGTTCTACGTTTGAAAGCACTTTTTCACAATTTAGTTACTGTTTATATGGAGAAACTGGTATCATACTTAGAAACTCACTATATCAAGCTCATGTATATCTTGAAGAATATTTATGTATATTTGAATGGTTTGGCTATGTCCTACTTACTACATGGACATAATTTATAGTTACTTATTTGTTTGTTTGCTTTTCCATTTATTTATTTAAATTTGGTAACGTAGGTAGGGCAGCGATCAGAAATGATCAATTTCAGTTTCATCCCTGGAAAATATTAAAGTCTGTTAATGACAGATATATATTTCAGGAAGTAAAGTATATATAATTATACAAAATCAAAAAGCACAGGGGCACTCCAAGGCTGATCAAACAAATATGTCCAAAGCTCCTTGATGCAAATACGGCTCCAAATAAAATATTCCTACACAAGAATAATCCATTAATTTATTGGAGATATATAGGCTAGCGCTTTCACCATGATGGGCTTCTTCAGACCTTCAATACATACAAAAAAAAGATTACTGAATTTATACCCATTAAAGCATGACATAATTTCCTTCAATTAATTTAAAATTCATCTAGGTAAATACATTATATACTACAATAATACTATTCAGTAACCTAACAAACCAACTGTAACAGTAGTATAACAGTGAGCATTGGTTGTTAGGTGAATGCTTACAATGCATGTTTACAATGTTCACTGTTATACTACTGTTTGACTTTGAAATAAATTATGTTAAGGTGAGCTTAGATATAATTGTTATTTTTTATATTTTGGTAGTATATATTTATATATTTTATATGCATTTTTACATTTTTTATATATATTATTTACATTGTTACAGTTGGTTTGTTAGGTTACTGAATAGTATTATTGTGGTTGGCCTAATTATAAATAAATATGTATTGTTTTATTTAGGAATGTTTTTAAACTATTATGATAAGTCTACATAATAGTATATAATGTATTTACCTAGATGAATTTTAAATTAATTGAAGGAAATTATGTCATGCTTTACTGGGTTCAAATTCAGTATGAATATTATGATAGGCGCATACAATAGTATATAATGTATTTACCTAGATGAAGTTTAATTAATTAAAGGAAATTATGTAATACTTTAATGGGTATAAATTCAGTAACCTTTTTTTGTATGTATTAAAGGTCTGAATAAGCCCATCAGAGTGAAAGCGCTAGCCTATATATCGCCAACAAATTAGTGGATTATTCTTGTGTGTAGGAATCTTTTATTTGGAGCCGTATTTGCATCAAGGAGCTTTGGACATATTTGTTTGATCAGCCTTGGAGTGCCCCTGTACTTTTTGATTTTGGATTATTACTTTGCATAGCATAAGGAAACTGCAGTGGTGGTGCTGCGGTAGCGTTGTCACCTCACAGTATGACTTTGTCCTGTTCGATTTTCAGTTAGAGCGTCTTCTATGTGGAGACATGCGTGAATGGGAGTACCTTCGTTGAAGGTTGCGCATCAGAGCTGGCAACTCGGCACGTAAAAATCTACTGCCAATCATTAGCAGACCGGAGTTCCGCTGTGGTGACCCCTAACCGGGAAAAGCTGAAAGGCACAATAACAACTTTGCATAGCGTAAGGAGCACTTACTCCTTGGTCACTTGTCTTGTCTGTTTTGGTATATATAATTATAAAATTGTTGCAAATACTGGAATTATATTCAGTAACAGAGTTAAACATGTAATATCTTTAGAGTCACAGCGACAAGTAAAAAAGTTTATGAAGCATGAAGCATTGCTACATACAGTTATGTACAAATTAATATATCTTTTAACAGGGAGTTGTGTAGATGGCCAAGATTATTTATAATACAGACCTAGAGTTTGAAGTATTTGATGAGCTTTAAATCTAGAGAAATGAAAAAGAGAGAAAAGGGAGTGTGTCAGTAAATGGGAGTTTTGGCATCACTGGGTTATGCAATTTCAGTCATTAGACTGAAATTTGGGCATTTTCAGCTGACCACAGAATTTTGGGTAACACAATGTCTTTAAGTGAGGTTAGTATGGATTCACACGTTTTGGGATGCAGTATAGAGAAATGATTTGTGCACTGACATTTAGATTGTGGGACCTGTAATGACAGTATAGGGTGGTCAAGGTTTCTAAGGCTGTAGGCTGGGAGTCCTTGTATTAGTCTGGAAGTTAATGGAGTGAAAGTTTTGGAGTGCTTCATGAAAAAAAAAAAACATTTAGACCTGAGAAAGTATGTTTATAACAGGAATCATATAGCCATTTTTTTCACCTTACCTTTATCTAATGCTGTATTCACTAACTGTTAGTAGCAGCCCCTAAGCCTCACTGTCCCTTTGAATGAGTTTGTTCAGGGAGTATCAGGAGTGAACGCACACTGCACTGTAAAACGAGAATGATGTTCTCGTCTGCAGACCTATGCCAATGCAGCTGAAAGAGTCACACTTATCCTTAACTGACCAAGGAGGATGCATGTCTCAAGAGGTGACAGATTTGATGAGAGAGACTAATCATACCTATATTGCACTTAAATATGTGCTCCTCAGTCCTACATGAATGTGCTCTTATATCACAGTATGATGACTTTTGCAGGCTGGGAAAGCATTGTCCTTACCTACACTGAAATACTTTAATAAATCTCATAGACCACAGTGACTACCCAGGAGATAGAATCTAAGCTTATGTAGCATGATAGATAAAAATGGCCAATGACCACCCTAAAAGATGTCTACTATATCATTGCCATGGCCATGAACTCCATTTAGAAATATATATTTCGAGAACAGGACTTAATACTCAAGGTAAGGCCTAATCCTGTCTTGCTATTCATGCATAATTATACTTTCTTTCTTGCAAATATTTCACCTGGTGTGCAGCAGGATACATGGGTGAACAGCATGGACAGCACAGTCATTGACAGACATTACTTAGAATGAAATGGCATACTTGTACAAATCACTCATGGGTCCTTTTTGTCAACTGCTGCCCATGAAATCCCTAATGTAGAAAGATTTGTGTAATGCCATTGGGTGCCACTGAGAATCGAACCATATATTTGACATTCTAAAATATTCCCTATCTTGTGACCTAGATGAAATACACTTCAACGACCAATTTCACGGCCAAAATATTAAAGAAAGAGCATACAAGCATGTTTCTTGGCATAGATTGTTTCATAGTGTTCGCATTAATCTTTCAACTATTAACCATTTTGTTTCCAAAAGCATCCTTTTTAGATAATTTCCTTTACCTAGTTAAGAAATGTGAATCAGTCAGTCAGTCAATCGATAAATAAATATTATGATTCCAGTTACTCACCCTATTTCTGTGACATTAACGTGACCTCTGCCTTTTCCCTTTTGTTTGAAAAGTAATTAAGCTCAATTAGCACTCTGCTCCTGGTATTCCTTATTAACACATCCAGAATTTACTGCCCCATTTCTGTCATTAATCCATAATTTACTTAGCTAATTCTTTCATTTAGGGATGTAAAAACCTGCAGTTCTGTTTTTACCAAATCTATTGTTATAACTGCTACACTCACATGATCATGGCTTTCCAAATATGTATGCATCTAAGCTTTGCAAATGTCTGTGTTAATGTAGAGGTCAGGATGCATCTGCAGACATCAGTGTCACAAAGACTAAGAACTGTTAAGGATATTTCCAAATGGAAAAAAACACCAATGACTTATTTCCAGAATCTCCTTCCACATTCACTGTTGTAACATTGTTAACGGTAACACCACATTCAGTCGTAACTACTCCCAGCCTAAAACATGAGCAGTATCAAAGCTACTTTAGGAAAAGGCTGAAAAGTGGCATTCTTGTTGCTTTGGTGTGTTTCTGTAAGTTTTGCAGGAGTGTCTGCCACTGAATGAAAGAGGGTTAAATTTGAAACTAATGCAAACAATAATGCAAATGTATTCATGTTAGTAAAGATACATTTTAAATAATTTCCCTAATTTTCTAAGAATGCAATAAACATATCTCCCTGTATTATTTTTAGCACTGTGACCTATGACCCTTGGTCCATATTATGGCATATATGTAGACTATTGTTACTGCACAACTTGATATAAACAAAAAGCCTTCTGTTTCCTGCTGGAATACCTGAAGTAGTGTCAGCATGCATTGTATCACCTCAGTCATTTTCACACACATTTGTACACTCACTACATGGGAACATGATTAACTCAAAAGTAACACACCTTCAATCGTCATATAAAGTTACATTTATAATGAACCCTACATTTTCATAGTTCACTACTCATTTCAGTATTCTAGCCTCATATTTGCATCATTTACTTACAATTTCATTTTGCAAACATTACTGTAATATAGGAAGGTTGGGCGCCGGGCTGGCAACTCGACACTGTAAAACCCCACTGCCAATCATGAGCGGACAGATGATCCGCTGTGGCGACCCCTAACCAGGAAAAGCCGAAAGAAGAAGAAGAAGAAGAAGTTTGCTAAAATGCTTATGGCCATAACATAGAAATGTTGCACAATACAGAAATGGGAACTCTGCAATTCAGAAATACAGATACATGAAGTGGAAGTAAGAAACAGAAGACTAACCCCAGGATTCACGAAGCCTCCGTGTAAGAGTTATAACTCTTACACGGAGGCTGCAGTTAAACGGAGTGATGTCAGCATGCTTTGCATATTCATGAGAGCATGCTGAATCACACCTAAGTCTAACACGGTCCATGTAAGACAGTAGGGGGCGTGTCCGTAGGCTGAGCCCTGCAAGCGGACACGCCCCCAGAAGTGTAAAAGTGCCCAAAGTAAACACCCACAACAGAGTCCACGGAAATGTTAATAAACACAACACAACACATGCCCCCACAGACTATAAACATAAAATATATATAAATGAACATGTTATATATATTTTTTTTAATTGTAAAGATGTTTAACCGTGAGTGCGCTTTGCTGGTGTGCCCGTAGCGCAGCTACAGTTAGCAGTCAGTGGGAAAGCATATAAGAACTAAATATGCAAAATAAGCCAGGAAGCAATAGCGTAGCAGTAGAGATGTTGGCTGAAGAGCAGGCATTCATGGTTCGAGCCCCCACAACACCAATTTTTTTTTTTCAAAATAAGCAGGAAACAAGTCCCTGAAAAATATGTACACATAAAACCCCAATATATGTAAAATTTAATGAAATAGCCAATTTATATTGAAGACATGTGAGGTAACAAAAGAAGAAAGAATGCCAGATGTGCTCATAGCTGAGCTATAGTTTAACAGAGTGAGTGCATGTGCCCGTAGATGAGCAGTGGTTTAACTGGTGCAAAATGAGTGCCCGTAGCTGAGCAGTGGTTTAACACGCTAAATCTATGTGCCCCTAACTGAGCTGAGCGTAATATGTGTGCCGATAGCCAAATGAGGCTTAAAGCAGCTTACCCCGTTTGCGCGGAGCTGCGCACCGCGCAAACAAGCTAACCAACGGGCAACGTTGAGCAAGCCGTATCAAAACTGCCTTTACACAGACATACCCCTCAGCATGTCTAGACAGTCATGAAAAATAAAAAGCAGTGGCCCGGTTCGAACCCAGGATACTATACACCATAGTCAAGGTACAGAACCACTAAGCCATGACAGCAGTACCTGTAAATGCAATAATAGCTAATATATAGGAATGAATACAAACTAGAGCATGACAATGCAGGTTTACTGAAGTTGATACAATTCCAAAATGGCCAATCACAGATATGTGCGGGAAAAACGGACTATATAAGCCCCATAGGCGGGAATACACAGTATAAACAATTGTAGAACTGACCTGCAGGCAGAATGACAGGAGTAGGAGAGGGTAGTCGCTTTCGAGCACAGAGGTGGGGTGTTGAGGAGTCCAGGTACATGGTCGGGCTCCTAGCCCATAATCATGAGGCCCAACTCATGCAGGGCCAGGTCCTCTGGGGAGCATACAGGGCTGAGGCGTGGGACCGGTTGGCTCATGATCTCACCAGTGCCACAGGGATTCCAAGGACTGGTGAGCAGGTCCGTCACCACCATGCGGATCTGAAGAGACACAAGCAGGACTAGCTGAACCTTTGGATCTAGGAGGCCCGGCAAACACCCAACACCCCACTACTGAGTAAGTAACATTTAATTATGTATGTAAGAAATTAAACTAGCTGATATTATGGAGATGTGTATTCCAATATTACTTCATTTATATTACAGCTGCAGGTGTCAATTCTGCGAACCGTAGAGCCTATGGCGATAGGCTGGTGCGGTTGCGCCACCAGGCAGGTCAATAATCCACTACCAGTAACTGTAAAGAAATATAAAAGTATGACAGTCAGCAAAAGAGTGCAGTGTAGTCAGTAAGGAATAAAATCTGCAAGTAACAGTGTGAAAGTGTATGCAAGTATTGCTTGATTACAAAAGTGTGTTTCAGCCTGTAAGTTTAACCTAAACATGAAACTGTCCAACATATATTCTGAAATAAAAATGCCCTGCCTGTAAGAAAATAGTACACAACCTGCAGCAGGCTGAAAAGTATAGCTGCAGAAGATGATGAAATCACATGTGTGAAATATATCCCTGTGGAAATACTGAAACATGACAGAAGTGAGACTGCTGGAAAGGATTGTAATAACTACTGGTAAAACATGTCAATAAAGCCTAGAAGTACTATCCTGAATAGTAAAATGAAAGCAAGTGAGAGAGTGTGAGAAAGTGTCATTAATCCAGCAATACAGTAGTAATAACCCCTGAATAAAGTATACTGCAGTCAAGACAGAATGAAATGCATGTGAGATTCAAAACCAAACAGCAAAATCTGTTCAAAGTGTTGCTGCATCTGGAATGTGTATCCCAAAATCAAGATATGTTGCTCTCAGTCTGCAATATGCAGATAGGATGTTTGTCTGATATACCAAACATCCACACTTGTCTACAGCTATATAAAGCAAATGTAGCAGGATGATGTAGCTGAACAAAGCTAGATATGAATGTGTATGAAGAACCATAAAATATATATTGATGTTGCAGTAACAGTCCTATCACCAAGTTGAAATAGTTATCATATAGGAAACTGTAGTTAGAACAGTAGTGTGTATATAACTGTAGCTATTAGAAATGTACAGCATATGTATTGTTATTCAAAGGTGTTAATATTACTTTCTTCACCCCACCCTATAACCACATATAACCCATTCCACATGAAAATGGTATGTGCAATCACAATTAACACCCCTGGACGTTTGTCCTGTTGGGTCATATATATTTGCATGTCTGTTGATGCATCTGTCCTGTTCATACATCCACACCTGATGGCCTGTTGCCATCAATTAACACTGCATGTTGTTGGACTGTGTATTTCTGTTCAAATTATGCATGTGTTATGCACGCTGTTCAATGGTGTGAATATCTGGGTGTTTGGTTAATGGGAATACTAATGCATGCTGTTACAACTAATTGTGAATGGTATTATATGTCACTAACCCAAACTGTCATGACATAATGCAAAACATAGTACGACAGGGAAGGCGGGTTCCAGCGGACCCACCTTTCCCACCTCAGCTGGCGAGTGCACCTGGCACTAGTGCCGAGTCCGGACCCTCCTCCGGTGGCCCTGTGCCACCTGCGGGTGGAAGCGCTGCAGGGGATGGGGCTCGCCCCCCCTCTGCAAGTGTGGCCGGAGGAGAACCACCACTCACCGTCCGTAGCGTCCGGACTGTGGTGCGTAGGGAGATTCGGGACTCTGTTCTCGAGCCCCTACGCCAGCTCGAGGCATGGATGGCACAACTAACGGGCATGCCTGTTGCTCTGCCTACACAGCCCCCAGCACAGCCCCGTCCTGGGCAGTGAAGGAACAGTGGCAACTGCCTATGGGTGGGGATAACAGTTCCACTGTTGCCATCTGTGGGCTCATGGGCTCTGGATATCCAAACCTCCGTCCCCGTCAATTGCGTAACCCCCCCACACGTGTCATATACCGCCCCTCTATGTGTCTTGTTTCTGTTGTCTGTTTACCTACCCAACCTACCTCCCCAGCTGTACCGACTTCCTTCACCTGACATACCACTCTCACCTGAAAAAAAAAAATGGGCACTCTGTACCCACAAAAAAAATTACGCCCCATACATAGCTGCCCATTCCGCACACATGTCTACTGGACATGGAACCTATCAATTACAATTGACTGTACAACAAGTATTATTGTTGTCCTGACACCTCTCTCAGGGGTGGAAGGTTTCAAATGTCACACCAAATTACATACATATGCACAGCTGTTGCTGATGAAGAAATAGGCAGCTATGGGCCTTACCTACATCCCTCCTGCACATCCCAAGCTTGTTTCCCTACTGTCTTACCCTCTTTGTGACCCCTTTTCACCACTTTCCTGTCTCCCCATTTTCTTTTCTTTCAAAGAAAATAACACGGTGTCTTAAGAGTAAGCACGTTTAAGCGGTTGTAAGCGGGTGTGCGCTTGTGTGCGCGGAGCTAAACGCCAGTGCGCATGCGTGAGCTCCGCGCAAACCAGCGCTAACCCGGTTACAACTGCTTAAAAGTGCCTTAGTCACTTTGATTGACAGGTCCTGTACTCAGTTCAAAAGCAAAATAAAATCCCACTGTGAGTCCCGAACCCAGGACCTTGGAAACAGTAGTCTGCATGACTTACCACAAAGCCATGACTCTTATACAAGAACATTGTGCTAAAATAAATATATCATGTAATAGTAGGAATGAATGTAAAGGGAATATAGATGTGTAGTACACAAAGCATGCCATTTAGAATTACTATCAAAACTAGTGGATTTCCATAATAGTAGTGTGTGAACAGAAACAGCCATGCTAGTTGGAAGCTAGTAGGTAATAATGTCACTATAGCTCCTTGCAAGCCACACACATACTCACAGCAGGATAAGCACTGCCCATACCCCACAACCTCTTACAGGAACTCATCTGGACCAAGTTATAAAATATGTGGAGCAAAGGCCCAAAACCAGGGACACATTACAAATAATGTTACAACAAACACAGACAGTTCAGAGAGTAACAGGGTCTGCACTTTGTGGGATGTTTGGAAGGGTATGCAGTCTGAAACTTGAATGTTTGTCACCATATTCTGACTTGAGCCCAGAGTGACTTGCCAGAAAAAGGTGTGCATGAGATATTGACCAAAATATGAGGCAGAAATGTGGACAACCTGCAAATATCTGTACACATGATGGGTCTGACACCACCATATTTGAATAGTTAAGAGCCTAGACATAGCAACAGTGAATGACTTACAGGGATGCCCCACAGACCCCATGTGAAATGTACAAACAGTAGGCAGAAAGGTGTAACACATACAATGGTAACTATGGAGTCCTGAAAGTATTCATCACTTGCATGGCAGAAAAAGTGTAGTAATACATATGCTCATGCTAACCCACAGTCACAACTGCAGCATACCAGACATTTTAATGGGTGTACCCCACTGATATGTACCATTCCATGAGGCACATAACAGATGAACCTGAAAGTCTCTGGGGCCTGCTCAGCAGCATTCCCAAATACCCTAATAGATGTCAAGGCCCACACCATGGCCAGACCACACTGCATGCTGTAACACCCTAGCAGATATAGCAAGCATTCCAAGGTGTGAATGTACATGGAAAATAGGAAAGCTACAGCAGCACACTACAGTCAAGACACCTAGCAGGCATACAAGTAGTGACTGTAAAGGGCAACTATTGAAGCCTTAGCAACAAAGTGCAAGCAAAAGTGAAAGGAAAGCACACACACACACATTAACAGTAGTAGTAGTTGTAGGTGTCAGTGTACATACACAGTTAGTACAGGAAACTGGGGAAATGAATGGAGGAATGTTAATCTACAACACACCTGGAAATATGAGAAAGATACCAACCTTTACACTCACAGAACATTGTCCACAGCATAACAGCATGGTCCCTGCCCTTAAAATCTGAAAGGGCTATGCCTATCTCACATACCTTTTTATAGCACTGTTCTGAAATCACAGTGAGAACTGCAATCAGTACACAACTGGCTGCATGCAATTAGCAAATGCTGGCTAACAATTGGTGCAGAGGCCATCACATGGGCATATGCAGATACCTACAAAAGCATGCTGTACTCCCAGTCCACACATGCAATACTTTCATTGCACCCTGAGAAGGACGTGAGAGACAGACAGAGAGAGAGAGAGAGAGAGAGAGAGAGACAGAGACAGAGAAAACTGCAATTAAGCAGACACAAACAAATTGTTCAGCAACAGCTACCTGAAAGCTGACAAGTGGGAAGTGGAGCAGCAGAACAGAGAACCAGATGGCAACACAAGCAGCTGTGACAAACACAGGTAATGTAAAGTAATACTATAAAGGTCTACATACTGTGAACCCTCCATATGTGTCATTGGTCTGTATCCATATGTATATGAAGATGTGTAAAGGGCAGGGGACATACAGCAACTATCAGTGAAGGCTGTACATACATTTGTATGCGAGAGCATCTATGTGCACATATCAATGTTGGTTGATTGTAGGTTGTAGTGCCATGTACAAAGTAGGTTTCACAGTTATGTATGTTTAGCAGTATGTTAGTGTGTGTATACAGTATGGTAGACAAATATGTTGATATACCTGTCTAACATATGGATACGTATGTATGTCAACATATGTATGTGTATATATATATATATATATATATATATGATATGCATATATGTATACATACATAGAGAGAGAGATGTAGGAATACATAGACAGATGTAGATAGAATATTGTACAAACATATCTATGTAATGCACACATACAGATATAGATATATGTAGATACATATACATAGACAGACTGATCTGACTACCTACAGGTATGACTGTATATGACGACCTGCAACACAGCCTGTCCCACCCCCTCTGTCACTCACACCCCCTCTGTGTCACCCCTCCACATCTATAGCAATACATGTACATCAATATATATATGTGTATATATATACATATAGATATATCTATATACATATATATATATATATATATATATATATATATATATATATATAGAGAGAGAGAGAGAGAGATGTATATAAATTCTGAGTGAGGCACATGTGTACAGATGTATTGCAACAGGTGCCTGGTGACAAAGGCATGGAGTGAACACCAGTGTCAAAACCGGAGTACCATACCAGATTCCAGATCACCTACACCAGTAACCACCAGATATGTGATTGGCTGCACATCACTGCATGTGTCAGGGGTGAACAGGGTCATAAATGTGTACAATAGTGGCCCCAATGATATTCAAAGTGGCACACTATCCCTGGAATACCTGCACATGGTATGTGTCAGTAGACATGGTGTGTCAGCTATGGACATGTAGGTCGGTGTACCCCTCCACACCACATAATGGATGCCATGGTATGGACCACACATGACAGCTACAGATATGGAGAAGGACACAGTGACATGTACAACACTGTGACAATGCACTCAAACACATTACCAATGCACAGTGACTGACAACACCACAGAGTACACATATGCTACCCACATAGAGGTTACCACTCCCGGATTTACATATGTAAGTCACACCCATGACAGATGTCCAACAACCATAGTAACACCTCACACCATCCACAACCTAAATGTCTGCTGTGTGTCGTCCGTGCCACTGCAATAGAGTGCACATGTGGAGGTAAGAGTTCCTACCCACAGATAAGACATACCCTGCAATAAACCACACAGTGTTAAGAAGCAAGACTCCCCATGAGTACATGTCACACATACCCCTGCTGAATGTTAGTCAGATAGGTAATATGCCATATGAGTCACCCTGTGTAACTGTGTGACAGCAGCAGATACCATCACACCACATGTGTCACAATGGTCAGGGTAGCAGAACAGTACGCTGCTGTAGTCCCAGGGGCAATAGCATATTGTATAGTATTGTATTGTAATGTAATGTATTGTGTTGTATTGTATTGGTATATTGAGGTGCCTCCTTCGTGGAGTGGAACCACTGCTGCTGTGTGCCAGTGTACAGGTACATATCCTTTAGTCAGGCTAGTGTTACATAGCACTTCTATATGTGTGTTTAGCTCCTGTCAGAGTTTATGTAACATGCACCTGGGGATACCATCAGGTCCCATTTATGTTGTGTATTCTGCTGTCCTGAGGGTGGCTCTCACCTGGACATCTGTGATGACAGGGAGGTTACAGTCAGCTGGGATAACTATGTCTTATTTTGGGGGAGAGGGCGGGGTGACACCTGCACTGAACCTGTCTGCCACAATGTTGTCGATATCTGTGGTGTCAGTGAAATATTTGTTGTTGTGTACTAACTATGGGCATAGAGGATGGATCCTGACCAGGTTGCTAACATAACTGAAGAAGGCATTCTGGTTATCTGTAGTGTCCCTCTTGATTTCCCTCTCAAAGTTGCCCATGGATTTTGTATGATGGAAAATAGATCCTTACTAGTGCTGCTCAGACATGCCCTCCTTTTATGGAATTATGCTCTGTCTTGCAGTAGCTTCCATCTTCTGTAATACAATCTGTCTATGGCTGGGGTCCACCAGACAGGATGCTGTCCCTTTGTGGAGAGTGCCTTGGTCATATATGGGATTGCATGATCCATGCATTCTCGGAGATGTCTGTAGAAAGCAATTGTGTAGGGGTCAGCATTGTGGGTTGTATCTGCCACTGGCCCAGTGGTCTGAAAGGATATCATGTCACTGTTACAAAGTGTAAAGTTTGTATCTGTAATGTTATGCACTATAGTCGTTTGTGCTGGTGGTGGAGGTGGGATATGTATATCCAGGGCAATCAGTGTGTGGTCAGCTCACAGTAGTTGATGATGTAGGCCATACAGTACCTAGATACAAACCCCCAGAGTGAGGAGGTGCTCTTGACCTGAATCAGTGTTCTGACTGCTGGGGTTTGGTAGTATGTCGTATGGAGTGTGCCAGGTACTGTTGCACAGTTGCTGGCTGAGCACTGATACCTGGCCATCTACTGTGTATCCACCAATAGACAGACAGATGCTACATATGTGAGATATGTTGTATCATAACAGTCGAGCAGCATGTGTAGTATGTGTGCCAAATTCTGCTGACATATATTGCTGATACCAGGTTATTTTCTTTCTCAGGTACATGGCCCACCCGCGGAATCCCACCTACTCCACAGCTGAGGATGAGGAGATACACCAGAGCCTGGTGTGGGATTATGCAATACTCTTTTCCCGCACCAGCCAGAATCAGCAGGAGAGGGCTGCACTGTGGCAAGACCTTGTCCGTCAGGTAAATGACATAGGCACGCATAATAGGACATATGAGCAGGCACGACATCACTGCAGTGATTTAATCAGACATGTCCATCAGCGTGCGTCAGATATCCACAGGCAACAGGTCGCCACAGGTGGTGGGGTGGCTACACATCCCCCACTCACCAGACTGGAGGGACTACTCATGAGTGTAGTGGCTCCAGTCCGCCAGCAACAACAACAGCAGCAGACATGCATTATGATGGAGGCTGGAGCCATGCAGCAGCAAGACAGTGAACGTGCAGGTAATCTGCCATATGTACAGTTGACTGTTGTGTACACTGGTAGTTAATGCATGTGTGAGGTGTGTCCTTAGTTTGTAGCTGTCACCATAGTATTTAATGTGCAAGTGTGATATCCTCAATATTAGCAGCTGACTTGTGAAAGGCGACTGTTGTACTACTGACCTGTATCATACTCAGTAACAATGGCATAGTTGTGCCCACTGACATCAGTTTCTTCACGTCTGCAGGACCCTCTGGTATAACAGCAATGCAGCCTATCCATGCTGGTGAGTGTGTATTAACAATTCCTGTAATAGTGTTGATAGTAATAGTACTATTTGGCTCACTTAGTAGTGCTCTTTGTATGCATGTAGGTGTGTCTGTGTCTGTGTGTTGATATCACGCATACTGAGTACTGTACAATTGTGTGAAACTGTGTGCATGTGTGCATGTGTGCACCTGTGCATGTGTGCACCTGTGCATGTGTGCATGTGTCCACCCGTGCACGTGTGCACGTGTGCACGTGTGCATGTGTGCATGTGTGCATGTGTGCACCCGTGCATGTGCGCATGTGTGCATGTGTGCATGTGTGCACCTGTGCATGTGTGCATGTGTGCATGTGTGCACCTGTGCATGTGTGCATGTGTGCACCTGTGCATGTGTGCATGTGTGCATCACTGGTAATGTGTAGACATTGTAAACTGTGTTTCCTGTTTCCCTCCCACAGGTTCTGTTGCTGCTCTGGTGTCATGTAGCAGGGAACCTGAATCAGGTGCCGTGGGTACTGATAAAGATGACATCTGTGTAATGGCACAGGAAAGTATGCTAGGGTCTGCCATTGGTCAGCCGATTGACAGTACACAGCTGTCGACCCCATCAATGCGCACAGTTATCCTGCCAATACACCCTTTGTCACCAATGTCCCTAGGTGATGGACAGCATACAGTGGCCATTGACCAGGGTAATGTGGTATCTGTGGCACATGCCTCCCCACACAGCAGCCATGGGCATGGCCCAGAGATGGTACCACACAGACAGATGTCCAGGGGTTCTCGTGGGAGCATCCGTGGGCGCACTGCCCCTGTCAGACGTGCCCACAGAGGTCTTACAACCTCAGCTATGTTTCGGGCTGTCAAGCAAGCACAGTCACGTATGGAACGGTACACCAGACAGGGTCTGAGGGAGCTGACAGCATGTCGCACAGCCATGACTGACAGTATGCGTGACATTGCGGCCGCCATCCGTGATTTCACCAATGTCATAGACAGACGTTGTGGGGACATATTAGACCGGTTCCACAACTACATGTCCATGAGCCAGGGCGATGGTGGGCGGTTGAGGCATCGACATGGCCGTATGCCAGCAACAGCAGCAGCTGGCAGTCGTTGCGGATGACAACAGGGCTGCGGCTGCCCCCGTAGTGCCAGCAGCAGCCCCAGCAATGCTGGGTCTGTGCTGTCATCAGACCACCCCAGGAGACCACGTGCACGTGGCTCTGGCCAGGCCCGACAGGGATCTGTGTCCAGTCAACGAACACCTGCTTCTGATGACAGTATCCAGTCTGGGTTGGTACTGGATACGGTCCGTAGCACCCCTGTAAGGCACAGGTACCGTGTCCGTGGCCAGAGACACTGATCTGTATGACCTGGCAGGTACAGTCTGTGGCTGTCCACAAACACCAGTATATGGCAGCCATGAGGTGGAACTGTGTGCATCCATACACACATGCGAATTGACAACACCTAGGGCTACCGCATACATGCACACACTGCATCAACATTGCCCCACCTTCTACTGCTGTCCCTCACCAACACACATACACATACATGTCAATTGGTGGTATCGGTGGCTGATTCAGGCATACCAAGTTCACACCCTGTGCATATGATGAAACTGTGCCACCTCCTGCAATCTGTAACAACTGTGCAGGTACTGGTTAACATGTTGCTGATGCACAGGGTGACCACATAGATGTGTAGTAATAGTATCATGTTGTTAACAGTACTGTGTGCTGAATTAATTGTGGGTATATCACAGCATGCCTGATGCAGTAAGTGTGTGATTGTCATGTCCTGTTGTCTACACCCATGGTAAGTACCATAGTGTATCATCTGCACATGTTGGCATACTGGTGGTATTGATGTCAACAGAGGGCTACATACATAGGTAGCACAGGGGATAAGGTAATGAATGTAGTAATATGCAATGATGGACATGTAAATTGCAAGTGGCATGTTGCCCACACTGGACTCTGCAATGCAGATGTTTGAGGATGTTGATATGTGTGCAGTACTACACGAGTGGTACAGGACACACAGGAGCATCCTAGCACTGCATGCTCACATCTCATACCATGCTAGACAGCCCCAACACACAAAACTAACTGTCACAGGAGGGAGAGTCCCCATATATGTCAGGGATACTGTGGTGGCAGGCCAGGTAGCATAGATCCTACTAAGTATGGAACCACTGAGTGAAGGCTCAGTGTCTGTTATTTGACATGTGTATTACTGCAGGTATGAGCACATGGGTTTCCATCCAGTTATTGTACATCCTGACAGTACATGGTCTGTAAACTTGTGTTCACTGAGACTGGACCCTAGCCATCTGACCCGTGTATTTCCATGTACATGTGCATAGTGCCTGCATATTTGCAGTGTTACCTACTGGAACTGGTACAGCTTGTTTGTTGTACAATGGACTACATGCAGCCCTGTTTACTGTAGCTTTGTTTGCATGCATGTTTGCTTGCAATTACCCTGGAATACTGATCACACCTGCAATGCATAGTTATAGAGCATCTGTGGACTCCTAGTGCCATCTGCATAGCTTACTATATGTATGTCCATGTCCCACTTGACAGGATGTCACTGTTTGTCCTGTTCACATGTACATTGCCTGTGACACAGTGCATATGACTTACCTGGCATGTGTCCACATGAGCAGTCATATATGCTACTGCTAACTAATCACAGGCACTACACCTTCACATATTCATCTTCTGTTGAACTACCTGCTTCGCCAGGGACGGCCTGCACCTGTCACCCCTGGGCTTTCAGATATTGGCAAAGGCTCTTGCTACCCCCATAGTGCCTATGTTAGACAAGGCTCAAATGACAAACCCACCTTCATAGGTATCACAAAGGATAAGAAACTAAGAGTAATGCTACCCAACGCCAGAAGTCTAAACCTCCAGATGCATGCACCCAAAACACTCCTTGGCATGGAGAACATCGATATCTGTGCAGTAACAGATGCCTGGTTCAGGGCTACTGAGAGCACACCAGCATTACCAGGTTTAACCTGGTTGATTTCTTTGAAACAGTCACCAAGGCCATTGACGAGGGGAAGGTGGTTCACACAGCCTACCTGGACCTTGCAAAAGCCTTCACAACAATACCCCACTTGGGCATTCTAGAGAAGCTCACCAGCTTAAATATAAGCCCCTTTGTCACTAGATGGATTGCACAGTGGCTCAAGGACAGAACCCACATGGTTAGAATTGCTGGAGCCATGCCAGACTCCAAACCAGTTACGAGTTGTGTCCCACAAGGCTCAGTCCTTTGACCTCTCTTGTTTGGTATATATTTATTGGAGGTACAGGCCAACACGGACAGACTGTGGCTGACCAAATATGCAGATGACTGCGAACTGGCCACCATAATCGACTCTCCAGCTGACACAAGCATCTTCCAAAGGGGCATCATAGAAACAGACAACTTGTGCCAGAGCCATGGCCTTCAGCTGAACAGTGTTTAGAAAGGGGAATGTGCATCCTGTAGTCTGTTCACCTCGTTGCCAAAAGGGACATTGTCCTCACACACACTAACCCCCCTCAGCCAAAAACACACACTTGCCAATTGCAAGATTCAAACCCCTATCTGACTATGTTCTGACACTCGAGACGGACACATTAGCAGAGTGTGCTATTTGCCTTACTGGGAGGTTTCCCTTCTCTTGCTATACTTATAGGGTGCTGATATCATCAGTGTTTAGAAAGGGAAATGTGCATCCTGTAGTCTGTTCACCTAGTTGCCAAAAGGGGCATTGTCCTCACACACTCTAACCCCCCCTCAGCCAAAAACACAAACTGGCCATTCACAGGATTCAAGCCCCTATCTGACTAAGGTATGACGCTCGAGCCGGACACATTAGCAGAGTGTGCTATTTGCATTACTGGGAGGTTTTCCTTCTCTTGCTGTACATATAGGGTGCTGACATCATCAGTGTTTAGAAAGGGAAATGTGCATCCTGTAGTCTGTTCTCCTAGTTGCCAAAAGGGACATTTCCCTTACACACACACTAACCCCCCTCAGACAAACACACACACTTGCAAGATTCAAACCCCTACCTAACTATGTTATGACACTTGAGGCGGATGCATTAGCAGAGCGCGCTATTCGCATTACTGGGAAGTTTCCCTTCTCCTGCTATACTTATACAGTGCTGACATCATCAGTGTTTAGAAAGGGGAATGTGCATCCTGTAGTCTGTTCTCCTAGTTGCCAAAAGGGACATTTCCCTCACACACACTAACCCCCTCACACAAACACACACACTTGCCATTTGCAGGATTCAAACCCCTACCTAATTATGTTATGACACTTGAGACGGACGCATTAGCGGAGCACGCTATTAGCATTACTAGGAGGTTTCTCTTCTCCTGCTGTACTTATAGACTGCTGACATCATCGGTGTTTAGAAAGGGGAATGTGCATCCTGTAGTGTGTTTCCCAGTTGCCAAAAAGGGGATTTCTCTCCCACAGACTTACACACACACTGAGTATTGGCAGGATTCAAACCCCTATCTAACTATGTTATGACACTTGTAATAAACACATTAACGGAGCGAGCTATTCACATTACTGGGAGGTTTCCTTTCTCCTGCTATACTTATAGAGTGCTGACATCATCGGTGTTTAGAAAGGGGAATGTGCATCCTGTAGTGTGTTTTCCTAGTTGCCAAAAGGGACATTTCTCTCCCACAGACTTACACACACACCAACCCCCCTCACCCACACACACAGAGCATTTGCAGGATTCAAACCCCTACTTAACTATGTTACGACACTACTGACAGACGCATTAGCGGAGCACGCTATTTGCATTACTGGGATGTTTCTTTTCTCCTGCTGTACTTATAGGGTGCTGACATCATCTGTGTTAGAAAGGGGAATGTGCATCCTGTGGGGAGGCAGACACCAAGCACACTCTGGCTAAGCTGTCATTCCCCAGGGCAAACAGCCTAGTGTTAACCTCTATACCCATATGTTTAATTGTCAAATGCACATTATTTGTTCTTGATAGACTGTTTGCACATCTTTATTGCCATAGCATTCCCTGTTTGTATGAACAACTTGTGCATCTGTGGAAGATGTTTGCATATGGGAGGGATCCACTATATCACGTATGTCTCTGTAGTCATTTAAATGTGTGCACTGGGCAGACTGCTGTAATGTGGTTGGTTCCTGGAATAACACATAAAAATACCAGATATGTGTGTCCAACTGCTAAACTGAGATTTGGACATCAAGAAAAGGGAAAGACTTATTTATTCCTTTTTATATGATGCATTAATGTCAGGTGAAATTTCTTTGGAAGTTTACGAGTTTTGTTTGATTGACAAACCTAGAATAGGTGTTCTTTTTGGAATTCCTAAAATACATAAGAGTCAAGTAGATCCACCTTTTTGACCTATTGTTTCTGCTCCCCATTCGGTTACTGAAGGGATAGCGAAGGTTATTGATGCCATTTTATGTCCTTTAGTAGTTGGAACTGACTCCTTTCTCCAAGATTCGTGGCATTTTCTAAGGAAAATTAAGGAGAGTTCAATTTATGAGACCTTTGATTCAGATCAACATATCATTTTCACACTTGACGTTATTTCACTCTTCACTTGTATCCCCCATGACGAAGGAGTAGAAGCTATTCGCTACATTCTTGGTAAAAACAAGCACATAAAAACTGGACAAATTTCTACTATTTGTAGATTTATTGAAATATTACTAGAGAACAATTTTTTTCTATTTGGAAATAAGTTCTATAGACAGAAAAGGGGTGTGGCTATGGGGTCATCTGCGGCCCCTACATATGCAAATCTGGTGATGTCATGGTGGGAGGATAGTATTTTAAGCACAGTTACAAAAGACTTTGGGGTCTTGTTTTACTGTCGCTTTGTAGACGATCTTCTGTTTATTATTCAAGGGGATGCTACTACAGCACATCAATTTCCACAGAGGTTAAATAACACTGGGGGGTTCTTACAATTTACACTTAGCAGTCTTGGTACATCTATCAATTTTTTAGATGTCCACTTGTGGTGGGATGCTCATATAAGGAGGTTTCAGAGTAAGATTTATAGAAAAGAAACATTTACAAACAGTTACGTCCATTTTTCTAGTGCACATCCTACACATGTTAAACGTAACATTCCGAAAGGGCAGTTTATTCGGCATGTAGGATGACAACTGGGGCCCAAGACTTAGTCACAGAATTTAAATTTATAAGAGGTTTGTTTCTTTCTAGGGGCTATGATCCTGACTTATTAAATTCCATTATAAGTGAAGTTTTGGAGAAAAGGCAATCACACTATAGTGCCATTCTAGAGGAAGAGAATAATGTAAAACCAAATGTTGTACCATTTAGGACTGAAAACAATTACAACTTGGTGTGTTCCTTAGATATGAGTATCAACAACAAACAGATTTGTGATATTTTAAACAGAAACTGGAAGATTATTCATGGCAACTCTGATTTGTATGAGGTGATAGGTAACAAACCTCTTTTGTGTATAGGAATTCATTTAATATCAAAAAAGCACTAGAACAACATTCTTCTAGATTAGGACCCCAATGTTCTACGGTTAAAGGTATGTTTCCTTGCAACAACTGTAGCACTTGTAGGTTTATAGCTAAAGGACCTATGATTATGCTAGAGAGTATAGATCTTACTTTTTCTGTTCCTGAATACGTAACATGTAAGACTAAGGGGGTAGTTTATTTAGGTCTCTGTAGTTCATGCCCTGCATTTTATGTAGGGATGACTACAAGGAGCCTACACACACGTATCGTGGAACATGTGTATAATATTAAAACAAAAAATGAAAATAGTGCCCTTTTTAGACATTCTATTCAATGTTTGAATTTTAGAAAATTTCTGTTCACAGTGTTAGAGGTAGTTCATTCTGATCTGAGAGGGGGTGACTTTAAAAAGTTGGTTGAACAGAGAGAAGCCAGATGGCAGATTAAACTTTTTGCTGATAAAATCCCCGGGTTGAATGAGGCAGTTAACATCAAATGTTTTTTAAACAGTGATCTGTCCAGTATTGACAAAGACGAAGTATCTATTTCTACATTCTTTGTATAGAAGCCATTTAATATTTTTAACAACAGGATTATACTGTGCCTGCAGTGTTTGCATGGGATACTTTGCATACAGTTGTCAACATCCTTTCACACTGACCTAACACTGTAGTACTGTATAGTGTACTGGTAGTACTTTGACTGTGGTGGACAGTATCCTGGGCTTTAGTGCTATCACTGCTTTACATTTCGATAGTGGGCACAACAGCCTGATTAGGGGCCAGTTGTGTACATCTGACCATGTTGCATTCTGTTCAGATATGAACTACTTAAACCAGACTTGTCCAACATTGGTAGTGTATTCCACAACATAGGTGTACATTTGCAAACACTAGCGATGTGCCCTAGTCCATGTCTAATGCTAGTTGGAGAGTGTGTTTGTCCTTCAACACACATTGTAAGTGGAGTTTGCCATGACATATGTCATGGTTAGTATACTGTGCCTCTGTCTACCTGTGACATGACAGTGATACCCAGGATAAAGCTACCATCTCCCATCCACTCATCAAGATTCCTCTTGCAGAAAATCAATAAGTGACTCTATGGGTAGCCTGTACTGGGGGTTCACTCATGGGTGGGGGTGGCTTCTGTGTTATGGATCATGCAGTACAGCTTGTCCTATGTAAGTCAGTGCTGGGGTTCAGGTCTCTCATGTGCATAGCTCACTGCCATTCAGATTGTACAAGGTGCAGCATGTTTATTGATACCAGCAACACAGGCAACACATGGCATCTGTGCTAGCTCTTTGATACTCCTGGTGAGGTACTGTTGGGGACTTTACAGTTGATGGAGGTGTCTGCTGAGGTACATCCCACAGGGGCTATTGTAGTCAATTGTACCGCTGATGAAGGATGACTGCAGAGCCACAATGACCTCCCCTTATCTAGATCTGACAACCTTCATGATTAGGTGGGTATATGGTATGTTTCTGTAAACACTACAGCACATGTTTGTCCAATGCAGGATATCTATCACCTTGTGTCCCCAGGTCTCTCATTACATGTTAACTACATAATGGGTTAACACCTATGTGGTAATTGGTGGGCACTTACTGTATATCCACGGGGATTGACTATACACGTTTCTGCAATTAGCTTGCTGACATGGCTATGGCACCAGTTGTCTGTTTCTATGTGGCCCTTTTGTGGGATGCTTGTGTCAGCTGGTGGATCATATGTGGTGAGCAGTTTGTAGTCCTCTGCAAACATGTTCAGACACAGTCCTTCCATGTTTGCCTGTACCTATGGGACATATATACCAGACGAGGGAGATCCCAGGACCAAGCCTTGTGGGATGCCAGTTATATCTGGTTTGTAGTCTGACATGGCTGCAGCATGTCTGACCATGTCTGTTCTGTCCTTGGTCTGGTTTGCAACCCCTCTACTGACATAGGGGTTTATATTTAAGCTGGTGAGCTTATCTATAATGAACACGTAGGGTATTGTATAGAAGCCTTTGCAAGGTCCAGCTACGCTGTGTGGACCACATTGCCCTCATCAATGACCTTAATGACTGTTTCAATTGAGTCAAACATGTTTAGGGGCAGGATCTGCACTTAAGAAAGCCACACTGGGTAGGGTCCAGTGTCAGTAGGTCCCAATATCTTTATGTCTGTGGTACATGCTGATCCTTTCCATAGCTGTGCAGACCGAGCTTCTCAGGATTCTGGGGTAGTAGTTTTCAGTATCCATTCAGGCAACACCTTTGTTGAGAAGGACCACTGTTGTTGTACACTGCTCTTTGGGTACATATTCTGTGGTAAGGCTGACATTGAGCAGTAGTGTGGTTTGGCATTCCATTCATCTTGGAGTCCATGTTGCACTAAGCCCAGGACACCATCTCATACCATTGCTGCTGTGTGTTTTGCTTTGTAGATGTTGGCTGTTACCTCAGCATCTGCAATGTCAGGGGCCAGCAGTCTGCTGGGATAGATATTCTGCATTCGGCGGGGGGTTGCACTGCACCTGTCAGGATGTATGTTGGCAATATGTGTGTTTGTTTGTGATATTTGTGTGATTCAGAGCATATCTGTGAATTCCCAACATGGTTCCTACCATCAGTTGTGAAAGCCTTGGGATTATCCTTAGTGTCCTGTACAATTTGTATCTTCATAGGTTCATAGGTTCATACTAGGCTATCCACCCTAGGGCATTTGTTAGCCTAGCCAGAGTGTGTGTGGCTTTTGCCACCCCTTGCTATGTGAATATTATGGCCATTTATGATTTGCTTTGCTGTGCCTCTGTCTGGACATGACACAGTGAAGACCCCCAGTGTAACTCTACAATCATCCATCCACTTGGCAAGATTCCTGTTGAAGAGTGTCAGTGAGGGGCTCTGCCTAACATGGAGTGGGATTCTGGTCCAGGGTGTGGGGAGCCTCTGGATTATGTATCTGTCCCACCAGCACATCCTATTTCATTATTTGTTGAGGTTGACATCTCTCACTCTCACAGCTCCGATGGATTTGAGTTTTCTGGGGTGGAGCATGTCCATTACTCCTGTGTTGGGCATGGCCTTCTACAACAGGCATGCAATGCCTCTGTGTAGGCAGTATGTGACTGCATTCAGCTGGGGTGTCTACAGCCAGGCAGCATATGACAAATATTTGAGACCCTTTATCCTCTTGGTGAGGTACCTTTGAGGTCTTTCTAACTGCTGCAGGTGTCAGGTAAGGTACATCCCATATGAGGCATTGTACTAGATTATGGGTGTGATTAGAGAACAGTATAGGGGCACAATGACCTTTGTTGACGTAGATGTGAATCCTTTCCTGATACGGTGTCAAATGTAGACAGTCTTCCTAGCCACATTGGCAATGTGGGTGTCACATAACAGGTTACTGTCCACTTGTGTCCCTAGGTCCCTGGTTACTCCTTCCATACATAATGGTTTACCACCTATGTGGTAATTTGTGGTACCTTGTTTGGTATTTGGTGGGACATTCATACTGTCCAGTGTCTTCAGGACGGCTGGGTGGGGTTCCTGTGTGTGAGAGTGTGGTCTGTAGCAGGCTATAGACTGTACAGCAGTCTTGCCTACAGTTAGTTGCACATGGGTGGACTCCAATGCCTTGTGCATTGTCAGTTACCTGGACATATGGGTGTCTGTGCTGAATATGGATACTCACCCTCCTTTTATGTTTTGTTCCAGGTTTTGGGGCCATGACACATGATATGTGGTATAACCTGGTAGTGCTGGTGTGCTGTCAGGAGGCTTGCAGCAGGTTTCTGTCACTGCACAGACATCGATGTTCTCCATACTGGGGATGGCCTTGGGAGCATGCATATTGGGGTTTACACATCTGGCATTGGTCAGCATTTCCCTTATGTTTCTTTCCACTTATGTTTTCTAGGGTGGTGGATCAGTCTTTTCAGCCTTGCCTACAAAAGGCTCTATGGAGGTGGCAAAGGCCTTATCCAATATTCAGACGCCCAGGGGTAACAGGTGCAAGCCATCCCAAGAACAGCTGCGTGGCTTATCAAGCATGACATCCCAAGCAGACAGACATTGGATCCCCTTGGAATGACACCAGTAAGTGTGCCACTTGCTATGACTGATCATTCCGTGTTTGTACTGTGGCATTATTCTTGGTAAGGGTAGGATGCTGCAAACGGTGAGTGTCATACCGGCCTGGACTACATAATCAGAGAGCTCATCTGTGTCTCTTTTCATGTAGTCTAGGGAGGTACATCTCAGGTCATTCACACCAGCATGGACTATGACTGCATCATATTTCTACTTGCTTTGGAGTGACCTGCATACTTCTGTTATGTGGCATTGTGGCAGCCTACAGGCAGCTTACTGTACCCTTTCCCTTGTTCAGTCTGGTGTGCGGGACAGCAGTGTGTCTGACTATGGAGTCACCTATTACAACTGTATCAGGCATGTTGTTTCTCCTTCTGGCCTGTGACTGTTTGGCACACCAGCTTTGTGTACTATGTGTTGCATGTGCTATGTTTGGAGGTTGTTTGATTGGGTGTCTGCTTTAGATGCCTCTGTTGGTGTGCTGTGTTTGTAATTTGTGCCTCCGGAATGTTTTTCTGTGTTTATGTGTTTGGTTTGCAGTTGTGATAGGTCTATGTGGGACTGTGTTTGTGGTGTGTGTGGTTACCTTCTCCTCCTGACTAGTTTTGGGAGTACTGAGTTGAGGGAGCTCAGCCTCCAGTTTGGATAGATGGTTGCATCTCTCACATATATTTGTATTTCTTGGGTGGAGTTGGGGGTTGTCTGTGTACTTGGGGCAGGTGTAACATTGCCTCAGGATTCACAGATTCAACTTGTTGTGGCTGGCCTTAGTGGATTGTATGTGTGGACAGATTTTATTGCCATACTACTGATCAGTGATTACTTCATTGTTTATGTTTGCTCTATCATGTAGTAGCTTCCTCATTCTCTTGCATGGTTTGGTTATGGCTGATGTCCACCATGCCAGATTCCTGTGTATGGCATTGTGTCTTGTTTTAATTTAGGATTGCATAATCCAAGCATTCCTGGCAGTGTTCATGGAATGGCTGTATTACAGGTTCTGAGGTGTGGCCCATATTTTGCACCTGCACAGGACCTTTAATGGATTCCACATCAGTTTGGAGGAGTGCAAATATTGCTTAACACATGTTTTCCACTGTGGTTTTCTGGCCAGGGACTGTGGTCAGGATTTGTATATCCAGTGTGATTACTCTATGGTCTGGTTTTACCAGTGAGCAATACACTTCTCATCTTGCCATCCAGTACCCATGTTGCTGATTATCACATCCAGTATGCTTACCCCTCTTGTGGGAGTGGTACGTTGTTCCTGGGCCTTTTGGTTTATGGATTCTATGAACTTTTGTCCTACACTGTTGGAGCTAGTATAATGCTCCCAGTCTATGTCTGGGTATTTTCAGTCACCCAATATAATGTGGTCTGGAGGACTTGATATATTCATGTATTCCAGCATAGGCCAGGTGCAGTTCCTGGTGTTGGGACAGTAGTCTGTAGCAGGCTATAAACTGGGGGGGCAGTTTTAGCCACTGTTACTTGACCATGGCTAGTCCATGCTGCTTTTGTTGTGGTACCAACATGGGGTGTGGTTATCCTTGACAATTCTTGCTAGTCACCCTCCTTTGTAGCTTGTTCCATGTTTTGAGGCTGTACAGCACAGTATGAGGTGTAACCTGGTAGTGTTAGGGTGCTGTTGTGAGCCTTGACTCAGTTTTCTGTTACAGCACAGATATCAACATTCTCCATACTGGGTGAGTTTAGACTGCATGCATCTTGCTGTTTCGACTTATCCCTTATCTTATTCTTATCCCTTCTGATACCTATGGAGATAGGTTTGTGTTTTGAGCCTTACCTATTCAGGGCACACTGTGGGTAACAACAGTCTTTGCCAGTATCCATACGGCCTGCACTGATAGGTGCATGCCAGTCCTAGCAGGTGGTGCATCATGTCATGCTCAGCATGTCATCCCTGACTGGCACACATTGGATCCCCTTTGACTAACTGCGATACTTCAGTCAATTATTGCACTTGATCATCTCATTGTCATGTTGTGGCATGATGCTTGGTGAGGGTAGGATGTTAGTCAGGGTCCTCAGGTGTGCATATAGTACATGGTGTTACATTACTTAACACATAGCATTCATGCCTCAGGTGGTGCTGCAGGGCTGCCTCTGTCGGATGCGCATATTACACTTCCCTGTACATGTTTGAGAGCAGGTTGTGTCATGTTAGGCATCCCTATTACTATATGAGTGAGTCAGAGAGGGGTATCATTCCCAGGGTTCCTACTGAGCCAGTATATGTGCTATGCGTTGCCTCTTTGCCAAGGCCAGGGCATACTGGGCACGCCTCCTTCTGCTTACTGGGGCAGGCTCAGGTTGTTCCTCCTCCGAGTCACGCTCTGCCTGTGATGGCCTTGGCAATGGTGGGGGGCTGTTTGGCCCAGCCCTATGCTGGTCCTGCTTCAGCTGTTTTTGCAAGATCATATTATGTAGCATAGCACATACCATGACAATTTGGGTACATGTAGTTGGTGTGTACTGCAAGGCTCCACCAGATGTGTCCAGACACCAGAACTGTGACTTGAGCAGCCCAAACACACTCTCTATTACATTATGTGTTTGTGCGTGTGCCTCATTATGGCGTTCCTGTTCAGGTGTGTGTGCATTTCTGATGGGTGTCATCAGCCACGGCTCCAGTGCATAACCTGCATCCCCCACTAGGTGTCCATGCGGGATGTCCCCATTGGCAAATGTCTGGTACAGCTGCGTCAAATGCCAGATGTGGGAATCGTGGTAGCTCCCAGGACAGCCAGCACACACATTCATTATTATGCCCTGGGCATCACACATGACCTGGCAGTTGATGGAGGGAAGCCCTTGCGGTTGATGTATGCCCTACCCCGCTCACCGGCTGGTGCTTTGATGCGTATGTGCGTGCAGTCTATTGCACCCACTACCTTAGGGTATTCCGCTATTTGCTGGAAGAGACGCATATTGCTGGCCAATACCTCACGGGCATTGGGGAAATATACATGATCACCGACATGTGCTGACATGGCATCCAGGAACTGGTGCAGTACCCTGGAGGCTGATGCCTGTGATATCCCCATCATATCACCAGTTGGTCTCTGGAAGGTACCTGTTGCTAGTATTCTTAGGCCAACACATACCTTGGTTTCCACTGGGATGGGTTCCCCTCTGTTGGTTCTGTGTGTGAGGCGTGGCCTGCACAGCTCCACTATTTGCTGCAGGAGGTCTCTGTCCACTCTATAGAGCTCTACTATCTCCAGCTCATGTAATCCGTGGTAGGTGACCCTGGGCCT